>NW_015150977.1:476062-478634 GCF_000732505.1 Cyprinodon variegatus | reverse complement strand
TGAACGGAGAAACTGACTGCCACTCAGATTTCGAGCGGTACTTGGACGGGTCGTAATGGAGATGATTCCCTTGCTCAGAGAGTAAACTCAACGTCCTCTTCAAGGAAGAAGGATCCAAGCTTCCTGTTCCCCAGCTCGGTTTGAGGCTCTGTTGATTCCTTCATGGAGAGAAGGTCCGAAAGATCCAGTTTGCAGGAAGACTTCCTGCCGAGAGGCAACTCTTCAAGCTGGCAATCCAACGACCAACCCGTCCGTGGAGGATCAGGAATCAGAAAGGTGGAGAATGGCGCCAGGCTTACCACACCGTGACATCACTGCTGAAAGATGGCAGGAGGGAGGGGCTACTATATTTGGACAAAAATGGCCGCTCCCAGACTCAGTGATCGCAATGAAAATTATTTTTTGTTTTTTACTGATTAAAGCAAAAATCATTAAATCACAGCAAACGTATTAGTTTTTGGTATAAATAACGATCCATTGATTATTCCTTGGGAATCGGTCCCACCTTACCTGATCGGATCAGAAGACCCAGAGAAAACCAAGAGTAGATGGTTGTCGGTTCAAATCTCTTTATTATTCTGTCATAAATACTGATTTGGATTCACACTGCAAAAAATCTAAATCTAGATAAGTCATTTTTTCTTAAAATAAGTGCATTTGTTCTTGAATTGAGGAGGTAAAAGAGGCATTTTGCCAATGAAACAAGACAATTTACGGTACACATAAATAAGAAAACACAATTGCATTGTCTTATTTCAAGTGCATATTATCTAATTATCTTATTTTAAGAGTAAAATTACTCATTCAATTGGCAAACTACCTCACTTACCTACTGAAATTAAAGGTAAATACACTTAATTTAAGAATTTTTTACTTATTTCTAGATTGTTTTTGCAGTGCAGAACCTAAACGAGTCCCACGGCGGGCAGTCTGGGAGCGCAGCATATGTGATAGAAACCATTATGGGATGGAGATCCAGAACTGGAGATGAAGACGATCCCAGTGGCTTCCGGAATCGGTGATCGGGACGAAAATAATTTTTTTTTATTTATTGATTAACGCTACACTGGAAAGAATCCAAATCTAGATAAATAATTTTTTCTTAAAATAATTTAAATAAGAAAACACAATTGCATTGTCTTATTTCAAGTGCATATTATCTAATAATCTTATTTTAAGAGTAGAAATACTCATCCTATCGGCAAACTATCCAACTTACCAAATCAAATTAAGGGTAAATACACCTAATTTAGGAAATTTTAACTTACTTCTAGATTGTTTTTCCAGTGTAAATTCATGAAATCACTGCAAATGTATTGATTTTAGGTATAGATAATGATCCATTGATCATTCTTTGCAGACCAGATCCTTCTTTGACAGGTTAAAGGTCATGACCCTGAACCAGTCAGGTGGTTTGAAAAGGTTAAAAGTTTCCTCTAAAAAAAAACAGGTATGAAGAACGAGACTTCTGCAACAAAGTCCTCCAGACGAAGTAAAGAAGATCAACCATGATGGACAGAAACATGTTTGGAGCAAAACAGCAGATCAGCATAAAACAGCAGTAGAGCACGGTGGTGGAAGGGTGATGATGTGTGGCTGTTTTTGATTCCTCAGGTGCACCATGACCTCCTCTAAAATGTTCCAGAACCAACCATCTAACACCCAAAGAGGCAGAACTGTGATGGTAGAAAGTGAGCCCAGAAGGTTCAACTTCTTAAAGTTTATTCTGATTAGATTTAGTTTGTTGTGCCTCAGACATAAAAAGACTTTCAGATAGATGTGAATTCACACCAAGAATAGCAAAAATCCTCCTGCGGTCCCTGATGTGATAAAATAACTGAGACCACACTGTTGTATTTAAAGAAAACTTTATCTTCTACAACCATCTGCGAGCAGAACCATGCTGAGTCTGTGAGCGCAGGAACCGGGCTCCGAGTCTAACCCTAAAACCACTTCCTGTCTGCTCAAGTGATCTGGTTTGTCTTCTGAAATGAGGCCAGCGTGTACACACTGATCTTATTTACTACCAGCCACAAATATATCGTGTCAGCCGGCGAAAACAGGACGTCAGACACCTGCTGCATGGTCACATGACCTCTGAGCACCTGCTGATGAAGCCTGCGGCTTCTTCTTCTCTCTGACAGCTCTGAACTCCATCTTCCCGCTGGACGCCGTCCCTCTGGGTTTAGGAGGAGAACCTTTATGTTTCTGTCTCCGTCTGTCGCCTCTTCACCATCAGCTTTTCTCCACTCCGCTTGTTGTTTCACGTCAGCCTGCGGCCTCGGCGTGGTTAGCTCTGTTTCCTCTGCTCAGCCCCTGTAAGAGAACATAAACGCTCTTAGTGCTTCATGGGGTGCAGCAGGGCATGCTGGGAGAGAAATGGTGCAACAGCAGCTTTGTGCAGGAGCTGCAAGAAGACCAAAGGTGGAGGTGAGCAGAGTTTGATGCTGGATGTTGTTCTGTGGTGGTTTCAGCGTCAAATTCACAACACGTTATCTCAACGCACGTTACAGTTCACCAGATCATCCAGTCAGATTGATTCAAAGTTTTCTATCTAAGGAAAACCAGCTGA
>NW_015150977.1:472279-473882 GCF_000732505.1 Cyprinodon variegatus | reverse complement strand
GTCCTCTGGAAATCTTCAATAATTGTTGTTGATTGCAGATGTGTCTAGTAGTTCCCATTGATTTAGCTTGGAAAGCGGGGAGAATGGCGCTAGGCTAACCGCACCGTGACGTCACTGCTGGAAGATGGCAGGAGGGAGGGGCTACTGTATTTGGGCAAAAATGGCCGCTCCCAGACTCAGTGATCGCAATGAAAATTATTGTTGTTTTTTTTACTGATTAACGCTAAATTCATTGAATCACAGCAAACAGATTAGTTTTAGGTATAAATAATGATCCATTGATTATTCCTTGCTCACCGGAGGCAGAACCTCTGGACCCAAATCTGATATTTATCGGGAATCGGTCCCACCTTACCTGATCGGATCAGAAGACCCAGAGAAAATCAAGAGTAGATGGTTGTCGGTTCAAATCTCTTTATTATTATTCTGTCATAAATACTGATTTGGATTCAGAACCTAAACAAGTCCCACGGCGGCCAGTCTGGGAGCGCAGCATATGTGATAGAAACTATTATGGGTTGGAGAACCAGAACTGGAGATAAAGACGATCCCAGAGGCTTCCGGAATCGGTGATCGTGACGAAAATTTTTTCGAATTTTAATGCTAAATTCATGAAACGACTAAAAATGTATTAATTTTAGGTACAGATAATGACCCATTGATCATTCTCTGCTGACCAGACTCTCCTTTAACAGGTTAAAGGTCATGACCCTGAACAAGTCAGGCGGTTTGTCACTGCAAACGTTTTAGTTTTAGGTATAAATAACGATCCATTGATAACCGGCAGGCTGCTTATTTGATCCCCGGCTTTCAAACACCTTTGGTAAAACTCTTCACCTTCACTGCCTGTTGATGGTCAGAGGGCCTGCTGGCCTTTATGTGCGGCCGCTTGCTTCTCTCAGCGTGCCCCATGGCAGCCGTGGCTACAATGTAGCTCACCACCACCGGTGTGGGAATTACTGAATGTAGCTCTAGATTCTTCTGACTGAAAAGATGCTACATAAATGTGTAATTCTCTCTTTTACAGTACAGCCATAACCATTTAATAACAAGGTAATAACACAGTAAGTTACGCTTTATTACTAGATAACAAGTAACACTTTATGGAGAATTTTGGTAAGTGCTTTTCTTCAAGTTTTAGGCAGACAAGGTAAAGTCAGACTTTAAAATTTCAAACAGTTATTACCAGGTAACTGATTCATTTCACTGACAGCAGTAAATCAATGTGTTATCATCTAGTGAAATGCAGTCTATTACTTGCAGGGCTCGATGTTAATCATCGCCCGATCGCCCGGGGAAAGTAGTTTTCATTGTCTGGGGAGAACAAATTTCATTGCATTTGCCCGATCGCAATGATCGCAAAAAAAATTAATTTATCACTCAAAGTTACTTTAAAATCACCGACATTCGCTGAAAATGACCCAGAAGCGTTGCCGGCGCCATCTTTGTTGTTTTATACACATTCTCGCATGATTTTAAAAAGCCACGTCATTTTTCCGCTAGATGGTGCGATTCAGCTCTTGGGGAGAGAATTCCGTAGAGCAGCAGCTGGATGATGAATTTAATCTATACCAAGGGTCTGCAACCTACGGCTCCAGAGCCA
>NW_015150977.1:467207-469267 GCF_000732505.1 Cyprinodon variegatus | reverse complement strand
CTGTAAAAAAACTGTAAAAAATTAAATAAGCAGTCTGTCCTCATTAAGGTAAATTTATATATTTCTTATTCTTATTTACTGCTGTGTAATTCCTATGATTTAACCGTAATTTTTTAAAGCAAAAAATTGGTTTTTAAATTTGAGAAGATTTTTCAGTGACGAATGAAGGCAGAAAAATCTCAGAGTTGCCATGGAAACGGGTCAGGACGCCCGGGTTGGTTCTGGGCTACCGTAGAACCCTGCCTGTTCTGTGAAGCGCGCCTGCAGCGCGTTCTGACTGCGGTTCCTGCTGAAGAGAGTCAGTGGGAGGAACGGGGCCGCTGGCTGAGAGGTTGGCGGGGCGACGAGATCTTAAATGCACGTGGGCGGTTGCTGTGGTTACCGAGCTGCTTTCAGTGTTCAGGAAACAAAGTGGAGAAAATCTTGGGATCAGAGGGGGGAAAGTATTTCAGTGGAGCCTGCAGGCCCCCGGCTCTGCAGGTCAGGGAGGCAGAGGAGCTTCTAGAAGCTCTTTCTCCACCGAACCAAACCCAGTTTGATGGAACTCTGCTGCTTCTGCTGCAGCTTCCCTAGGATGAGAAGCTCACCGCCGCCCCCGTCAAACCACACGGCTGAGGTTCCTATCTCCGCTCAGCATCGAAAAACATCTTCAGCTGCGGTTTCATGTGTTTGGTTGCCTCCCTCTCAGGTTCTGATGGGAATCTGATGGGCCACCTGTTCACAGAGAAGAAGTTCTTCTGGATCATCCTGGGAGCAGAGAGAGATCATCCGCCTCCTCTAAACCCGAGCAGCTCTCAGCTCCGAGGGAAAGAAGAAATCTGAGCTCGGATGTTTAATGTTTTTAAAGCTCTTCAGGAAGATTTCCCCTCTTTGTTTCTAAGAAGACGCGCCCACATAAAAAGTGGGAAAGCTTCACATCTACTAGGAGAATAACATGATTTTGATGACTTTGCAAAATACAATCTAAATAAATCAGTGAAAATGTCTTCAAATTGCCTTTAATTTGATTATCTTCCAATGGAAGGAGGATTTTTGCCCTTTCAAATAAGAAAATTACATATTCTGCTCTTAAATAACACAATAGAGTTGTTTTTTTTCCTCTTATTTAATCATAAGTCATCTTTTACCATATGGATTTCAACCTGCTCAAATGGGAGTTTTTCCTCTCCACTGTCGCTACAAGCATGCTTAGTGTGAGGGATTGCTGAAGAGTCAATGAGTTGATGCAATCAGCTGGTTTTCCTAATCAATCTGACTGGATGATCTGGTGAACTGGAAAGTACCTTAAAAAAAATTCTGAATCAAATACACTTATTTCAAGAAAAATTAGCAAAATTAGCATAAAACTAACACAAGTGAGAAGAGTGCAGAGGGAAAAAAGTTATCTAGAAATTTGTAAAGTTTTCTCAAATTATGTGTATTTCCCCTTAATTTGAGTAAATGAATAAGATGATCTGCCAATGGAATTAGTATTTTTACTGCTAAAATAAAATAAAATGCATTTGAAATAAGACAATGCAATTGTTTTTTCTTTTTTTAAATGTAAATTCTCTTGCTCCGTTTGCAAAGTGTCTCACTTACCTCCTCAATTTAAGGAAAAAATGATTTATTTTAAGATATAATGACTCCTGGTGCCTCCCTGAGGTCCGCAGGCTCACCTGTCCTCTCCCCCTCACCCCCAGCGTGGCTCCGCCCCCTCCCAGCAGGAGGCGTCAGCAGTTCGCTCTCTGTGGTTGCAGCCACGGCTCAAATAAAAAGTGACGCATCAACCGACACAAACTCACAGCTGCAGAGAAAACATTTGAGTGGGGAGTTAAATGCAGGTCCTCTGCAGGCCGCAGAGTTTCGTGTTTCTGTTTCTACATCCCAGACACTTTGCCTGTTTCTGTTTCTCAGGTTACTGTTGAACGAAACATTCCTGCTTCGTTGATTCACTATGATTCATTTTCTTCCAGATAAACGAAAGAATGAGGAAAAACAAGCAACAGCTAAAAAAAACAACCAGGACGTCAAACCGTCTCAGATGGAGGAAGCTGCTTATTTTAATCATCTTTTTTCAC
>NW_015150977.1:462257-464977 GCF_000732505.1 Cyprinodon variegatus | reverse complement strand
TGGGGCAGTGATAGCCATGCTAACTATGTAGGGGCAGTGATAGCCATGCTAACTCTGTAGGGGCAGTGATAGCCATGCTAACTATGTAGGGGCAGTGATAGCCATGCTAACTCTGTAGGGGCAGTGATAGCCATGCTAACTATGTAGGGGCAGTGATAGCCATGCTAACTCTGTAGGGGCAGTGATAGCCATGCTAACTATGTAGGGGCAGTGATAGCCATGCTAATTCTGTAGGGGCAGTGATAGCCATGCTAACTATGTCATTCAAAATTTCCTCACTTTTCTTGGTGCGTCTTTGGCTATTCCCCTACAATTCCTTTTTAATAATCTAAAACATTCTTTCTGTCATGATTTGTTGACATTAAGATCTAAAGAGAAGCATCATCTCCTGATCAGAGCCTGTAATTCAGTGAAAGGGTGGAGTCAGAGTAATAAAATATGCAGGAGGGGTTCACTGCAGTGGCTGGAAGTTGGAGGGGATTTTGCTGCCGTTCGGCTGCCGTTCGGCTGGCTTTTGACTGGGAAGGACCATTTGAATGACTGCTACTGTAGGTTAGACTACATTAACTAGGCTATGTATGCTTGAAAAAAATTAAAAAATCAATCCTCTGGACTTTGTTTCCAACTTTGAAGACGTTTAACTTCCCATCCAGGAAGCTTTTTCAATTCAAAATCTCACAATTAGCACTGAGTTAGAAGCTTATTATATATTAGAGCATAAACATTGAAATTGAACCAGAAGAAAAAACTATTTCTTGGGCTACAGTATAAAACCTGGAGCCTGAACCCCATTTCTGACCTTTCTAATTGAAAAAGCTTCCTGGATTATAAGTGAAAAGTCTTCAAACTCGGAAGCAAAGTCCACTGGATTGTTTTTTTTTACTTTTTTGGACTGACTGTGACCTGGATGACTGAGGATCTTCGCCAGCATACCGTTATGTATGCTTTGAAAAAAAAAAATCCACTATCCTCCTTTATTTTTGAAAAAGTAGACTACAGATGATAGGTTAAAAAAAGTCTACCATGAAGAGATGTTCATAACTTCTATAGTTGCTGCATTAAAACCGCAGAATATTGCATTAATTAAGTAAACTAGCAACTAATCAGCGTTTTTTAACCACAATGATGTAATTTTTGAGAGAAATGATTCATCATCTGACTGGAATATCAGAAGTTTTTTTTTATTTTAGTGTGAATGATGATTAAAAAAGTGTTTTCATGAGGAAGAAGCTCTAAATCTTAACAGAAACCTACAGAGCTCCATGCGGAGGAAGCTGGAATAAAAGCAGCTTTTGGTGTCTGTTTTTCTCTCTGAACTTTTTTATTTTCAGCTGTTTTTGAGGCGGATGATGCTCAGACTCCAGTTGAACAGCTTGTTTTCCTGTAGACTGATTTTGTAAGTCTGTTTGAGCCGAGCGGAGGTGAGAGCGTCTGCAGGCTTCCTTCCCAGAGGCCCAGCGGGCTGCAGGCCTTGCAGGCCGTATAGGAGCAGGCTGAGGCTGCAGGATGTCCCTCACACGCCTATATGAACATGCATACAGAGAGATGAGCTCTATTTCTGTCTTTACACCTACACCCATACATGAAACCACAGGGTAAAATCTCCTGGTGCTGAATTTGAGTGAAGCCACACCAAACCGAGGGAGCGTTTGAAGCAGGTTCTACAGCAGCCACATGAATGCTGCTCCTCCTCCTCCTCGTCTTCATCGGGCCGGCTGCAGGCTTCTAACATGCTGCTGATTTTCTGAAGAAAGGTGATGCACGCCGTGCAAGCGGGGTTTGACTTGTTGAGAAATGACTCGTCACCACATCCTCTTCCTTGACTCAGAGTTTAGCTCCATCCTCTGACAACAGCAGGCCGCTCCACCGCCAGCTGTCGGTGCGCAGATGTTCCTGCAGGAGCTGCAGGTTTGGTTTCAGGAGGACACAGAGACGCCAGTGGCCTGGAGGTGACCATGGGGAACTTTCTGTTGCTGCAGCAGAAACCGACAATCAGGCAAAGATGGAGACAGGGGCCAGGGGCCCCCTGCTGGGGGGACACCCGATGCACATGCACACAGAGACGTGTTGTGTCACTGTCCTGGTGGGGACTTTCCATTGTCCTCCACTCATTTCTATGGCCTAAACCTAACCCACACCCCAAGAAGAGAACGTCTCCACATAGGGACCGGTCGTTGGCCCCCATAAGTACCTTTAAATCCCCAAAATTAAGCCCTTTATATATTATAATTGTACTGTACAGTGAAATCTGTTCTTTTTATTTTTATACTCTATTTTAAGGTGCACATTGTGTGACCACTTCTGCTTTAACCTTTAGCTGCAGTAACGCCACAATTTCCCCATTGTGGGACAATAACGGGGTTTTCTATTCTATTCTACTCTAGCTAGCTTACTGGCACAATCTGAAGCCGTTCTATGGGACTGATAACCGGTAATAACGACCATTTATTAGGATGATGACATCTGAAGTGGCTGGAAAGCCCCTCAGTATCTACTGTGTAAATTAGGACTGAATCAAACTGAAACCCATGTGATGATGCACAGGTCCTTTCTGTTAGGAAAGTTTTTATTCTTTATCCTCACCTGCAGCCAGATGACATAAATCACCTCAATGAAATGCATTGATCGAAATTAAACCATTATGTTATTAATGTTATTGTGGCCATGTCGTGGCTATGGCAACCTGTTTTTATATGTATTATTTTTACTGAACTTTTTTT
>NW_015150977.1:460195-461596 GCF_000732505.1 Cyprinodon variegatus | reverse complement strand
TTTAGTCCATCGATTAGCTATGCGGCGGTTGTGACACCTTTTCCACCTAAAATGGCGTCTTAGCAACAAATGTCACGTGACTGGCGAAGACCGATTGGCATGAAACAAGCACTTCCTGTTGCTTGTTGTCATGGTTACTCATCGAATCGGTGCTCCACTGATAATGGCTTTTCATACTTGTTACGCACGGGCTTAACTCTGAGCGGTTCTAGTTAAAATTGATCGAACTAATTGATAACCGTTGTGAAACTAAACACTCAGAGTTCCTGACTTTAGGCTAGATCAATTTAGAGTTTAAGATTTGAATCTGAGTTTGTTAAACCTGCTTTGTCAACATGAGAGCAACGCGATTTTCTTAACTAATGATGTAGTGAGAATGTTCTAGTGCCGTACCTAATAAACGGCCCCATGGGGTCCCATGGCAAACAATTAATTATTCTGTTTTGCTGTTTCATTTTTATCTATACTAATTTGTATATTAATATAGTAACAAAATATTTTTTTTAATAAATGAATATTTAATCATGTAAAAATAATTACATTAAAAACATCATGGGGTCAGATTGACACATAGATCAGGAAGAACCAGAGTAAACCAGCATGATGGTGATGAGAGAAGAAAACCATTCAGAATATTTGACCTCATTTATTCACTTTTCCCTCTAAAAGCGAGATTCCTCCCAGGTATTCGGGTATTTCTGAGGACGGCCTGCAGCCTCCCTCCGACTGCTGCGTCTGCAGAGCAGAACTTTTCCAAACTAAAGAACAACCTGAGATCTTCAGACAGGAAGTGATTATTGGGGTCAGCGTTATCCATCAGGTCTTTATAAGTGACGTCATCAGCGACGTTCAAAAAGGAAAAGATGTGGGAGAACGTAGTTTATGTTTTCTAATAGAGTTTTTACATTTAGTTATAGACATTCAAATAGTTTTAGGAGCTAATTATCCAACTGTACATTTAGTTTCATTTTCTATCTGGTTTCAGGTAACTGAGAAAGTTAATATCAGCATATTTTGCTGGTGGAGATTCTCACTTATCCAGGTTGTAGTCATTCCAAAGAAGTTAAAATCAATCCTCTGGACTTTGTTTCCAACTTTGAAGACGTTTCTCTTCCCATCCAGGAAGCTTTTTCTATTCAAAATGTCAGGGTGGACCCGTTCGTTCGTTTCAATTTGCATATTTTCTAAACAAAACCAGGCTTTGTTGGGTTTCTGTACAAAGACTGGAACTCAAAGCTATTTCTGACATTTTGAATTGAATTCTGCAATGAGCCTTAAACTGAATGGAACATTTCTGGGATATTGGAGCGTTTTAAAAAAGGGTTTCTGTCGGGTTCATAAAATGTAGGTTTTTGCTTAATAAAAACTGAAATACACAATTTATGGATACAATTCCTGCAG
>NW_015150977.1:452867-454485 GCF_000732505.1 Cyprinodon variegatus | reverse complement strand
GAAGACCCAGAGAAAACCAACGGTAGATGGTTGTCGGTTCAAATTTCTTTATTATTCTGTAATAAATCCAGATTTGGCTTCAGAACCTAAATGAGTTCGACGGCGGGCAGTCTGGGAGGACAGTATATGTGACAGAAACTATTATGGGATGGAGATCCAGAACTGGAGACGATCCCAGTGATTCCAGGAAGAAATCAGTTTCCTGTAAATCAGATTTATCTGCTAAAAACAAACCAAACTTCTTTTCTGAACCATCTCCTCTAAGAACTTCAGGAAAAAAAAACTCTAAGACCTTTTTTACACAGAAAAATATTAAAGCTCTGACAGAGAAATCTTTTTTTTTTTCAGAACCGCATGAGCGCTCGGACCTGGAGAAGACGCATCCGCTGCTCAGGCTCATAGGAACCAACACTTGATTTAAATATTTTATACATCAGCAACGCCACAAAGAGCAGAAATCACACAGGAAGAAGGCTAGAGACTGTCAAAATAAAAGCTGAAGATAAAAGCCGTCAGACGGAGAAAGACGGGGAGTTTTAAAATAAATTCTTGGTCTTGATTACGGAGAACTTAAGAGCTCTGATTGGTTAAAAGGTTCCTGCTGTCACTACCGGTTCTGATCCACGTGGTTCTGCTTTAAAAAAACTCAGCGATCCAACATCTGTCCAGCTGCTCCTCCACTCCCGGTTCCGACTCCGGTCTGCAGCTCATCGCCGACCTTCACCCTCCTCTTCCTCTAGCCTCAGACATTAACCGCTCTAAGCTAATGGAGGATCAGATGCAGCGATGTTCTGGATGCTGAAGAACATCTGGGAGGAAAGGAAGGAAGGAAGGAAGGAAGGAAGCGACGGTTTGGGTCAAGTCAGTCTGTGGAGCTCCGGGAAACGTCACACCCTGATGAGGAAGTCCAGGCCGAGCGAGGCGGGGATGTGCATGGTCTCCAGGTTCAGAGCAGAGGGGGCGTAGGGGAAGAGGACGGGGAAGGTGTGCTTGGTGTCCATCAGGAGCTGGGGAGGGTCGTTCCTCTCCTGGAGGTTACTCTGCAGAAACACAGCAGGAGGAGAAAAGTTAGACAGAGCTGCAATCTGCAGAGCTGCCACTAGAGGGCAGAACTCACGTTCAGCTAATGCAACCGCTTTTGGCATTTACTTAATCACATTTAGTTACGTTAGCACAATAGTTTTATGTCCTACCCTGCTAACACGAAAAAATTTAATTAAAGCAGCTAAATATAATTAAGTAAATGCGGAAAACGGCGGCATCATTTTTTTCAGCTACTTTAAACGAAGCATGAAGCAAGAACAGCTTTATAAGTTTACAGGCATCAGGCCCACAATGATTTCTCTTTAAAAAAAAAAAGAAAATTAGGTAAAAAAGAATAAAATTTTAACATTGTGATATCAAAGTTGTAACTAAATAAATTAGTAAAATCTTGAAATAAAGTCCTGTCATTATGAGATTGAAGTACAAGTATGAGAGATCTTAACAATACAGAAATAAAGTTAAAACACTGTGAAAATAAAGTTGTAAAATTTTGAAAAAATATGAGAATATAATGAGAATAAAATCATATTATCGATAAATTAATTGACATAACATTTCAAATATAATGTTGTAC
>NW_015150977.1:446965-451702 GCF_000732505.1 Cyprinodon variegatus | reverse complement strand
AACGACTATTCAGTCGCAGCTTTAAAACATCCATCTAAAGACGACAGAAACTAAAATAGAAAAACATGGCGGCTGACTTTAATGGAGAAGTTAGAAGAGCTGGACCAGGTTCTGAACCCGGTTCAGGTTCTGACTCCTCTAGGACTGCAGGATGAGTAAAACTGGAGGTAAACCATCCACACTGATCAGATGTTTCCTTCTGTGTTGGTCTGAAGATCAGATCCTGTCTGGCAGCAGAGATCCAGGCTGGTTCTGTGAAGACCTGGTCCCAGCAGGACCTTCAGGAGATCAGAGACGCTCAGAGAAAACGGATCAGAACCCAGCTGGACCTGCAGGTTAGATGGTCCTCTGCTCTGTGAACGGATCTTCAGCAGGTTCCTGAACAGGTTTGATGGAGAAACTAGAGGCAGAAGCTGAAGGTCAGCTGCTCCTTCCATCCATTTCTGCTCCGTTCCTCAAGCAGAACCTGAGTGGTCTGCCTCCTGAGGAGCCAACAGTTGACTGGGCCGGTGGATCCTCATGGGTCGGTTCTAGTTAAGCTTTCTGAAGCATCTTCAGAACTTAAGATCTTAATCTGAGTCCTTCTATGTCTCTAAACCATCTCCATCAGCCTGTAATTCTTCTGTTTTCCAGAAGTTTCTATTGAAGTTGGTTCCTCCTAAACTCTGAGGTTCCTGCTTCACCTGGACCGGACCTGGATGTTCAAGCGGAACCGGTGAGGGACTGACCTGAATGTTCCTGATGAAGGACACGGTGACGCGCTCCTCAAACTCATTCAGCGGCGTGTAGAGGTTCAGGATCTTCACGATCTGCAAAAGTCAAACAGGAAGAGATGAGAAAATCTGCTTCTGGGTTCAGGTTCTACAGACGGTTCCGTTCAGGGCTGAAAAACTTTGTTACTACTGAGAAAAACTGGACCCTTTGTGTTTCTTTAGGACTAAATCAGATTTTTTTTTCCTTCTCCTCCATAATGGCTCCGCCCCTTTCTGGCTCCGCCCCTTTCTGCCTCTCTGACAACGTAAGCATCTGAACTGTGTCGTCCCACTGGAAACCAGAAGGTTCTGCCTTATGCTGGATCCAAGCAGTTATTTCAGTTTAAGTTTGGATGTAAAATAAACATTAGGTTCTGCTGAAGACCTGCAGAGGAAACTGACCCAAACGGTCCGGTTCTGTCCTTCTCTTCAGGTTCATAAAGAACCCAAACCTTCAGAAGTTCAGGATCTGACCTTAATTAAAGGTTTTACTTTAATAGAATCAGCTGAGGCCAGAGTGTGGAGCTGTCCATGGTTCTGTTCTTAGTCCAATTTTTATTTTTTATCTTATTTTAACTCAGATTAAATCTGCTTTATTCAGCCGTTCAGTCCAGTTCTGATAAAAAGACAAAGAGACAAAAAAAGAAAACTATTTTATGTTTCATGTTTTCCTATTTCACTTCAGTTATTTTCATAATTTTATTTTTTGTTATCATTTGCTTCTGGCACTTTACCCTTATAGTATGTTCTATAGTCTGCTCTGATGCATGCTGGGTAAAGAGGGAGGGGCCAGAACAACATCCGGGGACTTCATTCTCGGTCTTCTGTTCTTGTGAATTGGAACAGTTCTAGGGATGAGGTTGATGACGTTTCACGAGGATATGAGAACGCACAAGTAAATGATTTAGCCTTTTTTTACTTTCCTATTACGTGCATTTGAATTTTAATTACATTATTTTGAGGCCTAATCAACACAAGTTCATGGAAGTTACGTTGTCANATTTGAATTTTAATTACATTATTTTGAGGCCTAATCAACACAAGTTCATGGAAGTTACGTTGTCATGGCGATGTCCAGAAAGCTGGGGTGTGGCATCACGCTCCCGGCAGCAGACTAGTAAATGAATAGGGCTGGATATTTTCGCTAAAGTCCTGAATTGATTCGATTTTGATTAATAAAGTTCTAAATCGATTAATTTCGATTCAATCTGTTTTTACAATAATTAAAGTGGTTCAACTGTGTTTCAAAATACTCATCTTTTAATTTTTCCTCCCACATTAAACACAAAGTGCAAACTTGTAAATCAGACAGTTTAAACCTCAGATGTGACCAAAACTGTCTCATAAGTGCAAACTTGTTTGAGAAAAGTGAAAAAGTGAAGCCTCACTCGAGCAAGCGGACGTGACACAGCAGATATGCATGAGCTGCATTATCTTCACTGCAAAAACCATATTTGCAGCGTTTTCTGTAACAACTGCAGGGTGTAGTTTACTGAAAACATGTCTTCAGTCAACCTATTGGCTATATTTGCAGCCGTCTGGCTTGAGGTAAGCTTGGGTGAATCTTTCCTGTTCATTTGAATGTGAACGTCACGCGCGTCACTATAAAATGAATCAATCTCATTCCCTGGACATCGATTTTGCAAAAACGTAAAGGAATCGATTCAAAATCGATTAAATCGATTTTTTTTACCCAGCCCTGTAAATGAACATAGTCTTATGACAGAAACCAGGAGGAAATATGGAACAGAAACACATCTAGATTCATCCACTAATGAGAGACTTTATCTCCACGACCTCAGAGCTCACCTGAACATTTGGACACCTGTAACCATGCAGGGCGCCCGGCCTGTAGCTCAAAGTTAGAGCATGGTGCCGCCGCGTACTTTCATATCGAATCGTGCAGTTTAAGGTAACCGTAGTATTTTAGATTGTTATTTTGATCTTAGGTTCTCTGTGTAATGGAGAACTGTTCACTAACATTTAAATGGCATAATAATATCATTATTTCCTTGTGGTTTGTGTAAAAGGATTTCGGAGCTAATAGAGTCACGTGTGACAATAACAAAGTGACTAAGGTTGATGCCATCTAACCAAATCTATGTTGTTATAGTGTGATTGTGAAGTTTAAATAATAGTGCTTATTTTCACCTCAGAACTGATGCTGTCTGTGTTACTATGGAGGATAAAAAGTGCCAAAATTAAATAAATAAATACAGCAATAAACAATTAACTAAATGTGTAATTTATTAAATAAATAAGGAATTAAATATATAAATGTGTCATTCATTCATTAAAACCACGTCACTAATATAAAGTGCCACAATTAAATAAATAAATACAGCGATAAACAATTAATTAAATGTGTAATTCATTAAATAAATAAGGAATTAAATATATAAATGTGTCATTAATTTAATAAAATACGTAATTTTATTAAAAAATTATATATAATTATTTCGATGCACTGCGACACAGGACCATGAAATAATTAAATGCACTCTGAAATAATTATATATATAATTTTTTAATACAATGAAGACGTATTTTATTAAATTAATGACACATTTATATATTTAATTCCTTATTTATTTAATAAATTACACACAATTACACATTGTTTATCGCTGTATTTATTTATTTAATTGTGGCACTTTATATTAGTGACGTGGTTTAAATTAATGAATGACACATTTATTTATTTAATTCCACATTGAATTAATTATTGACACATTTAATTATTTATTTAATGCTGTATTTATTTGTTTAATTTTGGCACTTTTTATCCTCCATATATTACAGACCCGCTCTATTTACTTATTGAGTTGTATTTTAAATAGGCTTATAGGCTCATGGGTCTTCTGTCCAGTTTCTACAGTACTTCCAGCAGCTCTGCACGTTGTGATGCGTACTGACCTGTTGCACGGTGAGCGCGGTGCACAGCGAGCAGATGGCCTCAGCGTCCTGGGAAGTCTTCTTCTTGACCTGCAGCAGCTGAGCCGCCTGGATGATGGGCTCCAGCGTGGCAGAAGCTTTGCTCTGGAACAGGTTGTTCGCTCGCAGCCACTCCTCCAGCTGACTGGTGTTATACCTGCGCACACAGACAGGGGGCAGCAGTCAGACGCAGTCAGTGTTCCACCAGTTGGACCAGAACCTCCAGGGTTTGTCCATCCAACCTAAACCCTGGGAGCTCTGTGAATGTCTCATCATGAACAGGTTCTGCTTCTAAAGGATCCAGACGGGTCAGAGCTACAGAGCGGCTCCGGTCCGGTACCTGAGCTGCATGCCGGCGCTCCAGGAGCAGACGTCTTTGCGCAGCAGCAGGTTGTTGAGCGTGACGGCGTTGATGCAGTGGAAGAGCTGCCGGAACACCTGGCCCACGATCTCCGGGTCCAGACCCTGGTCCCTCATGATGCTGTTGAACTGGCTGAGCTGCCGGATCAGACCCTGCAGGGTGTAGGTGGTCGGCCCGTCCGCGTCCGTGTCCATGCTGGACGAGCGGTTCCGGTAGCCCATGGGCTTCACTCCTGCCAGGCTGGGGATGCTCTCGCTCTCCAACATGGCCGACACTAAGAGACATGGGGGGGCGGGGTTAGTTTGAACCTTTAGATACAGAAAGAGTTCTGTCTGTTAAACTCTGAGTGCAAAACCGATCACATGGGTTCAGATAGAAAACAAACTGAAAACAAAAGGACCGACGCTAAACTGGACGCTAAACTGGACGCTAAACTGGACTCCTGATGCTACGTTCACATCAAACACGACTTCAGCAGCAAAGAAGCTTCTGCTGCTTCATTTCTGATCCACATTAAGATCAGACGTCCAGCAAAGTGAGTCCAGATATTTCTGCTGCTCCTGTGTTCGATGCCAGAGAGCAGCTTTGCTATATTAGCTGTGATCAGCGGCTAGAAAGTAGTTAGAATCTATGTTGAAGTGAGAAAGTCCTCCTGAAAACATGGTCTGTGCAGTCAGTTCATCCAGATTA
>NW_015150977.1:440038-445541 GCF_000732505.1 Cyprinodon variegatus | reverse complement strand
GTGCTGCGTCTGACTCCCGGCCAGCTCCCAGATCAGCTTCTCTGATTGGTTGATGCGGTGCGTCCAGCAGCAAAAATAAAATTTTTCTCCAGCATCTGCTGCTTGTGAAATCTTTTTACCTATTAGCAAAGTTTCCGGGGGAAAATTAGGGCGTACCAAAGCCGCACATCCAAAAAACAGGGCGTACCATCTCTAATATTTATAGTAAAGAGCGTACGATGTGCGCCGGTACGCATTGCTAGCTAAAAGTCGGCGTTTAAAGAACGCTGAGAGAAACAATCAGAACACTTCAAGTTTGCTGAGTATCAAATAAAGAGTCAGAGGTTTTCTTAGGTTTGTACAGCATACAGTAAATCAATGCTTCCCCTCCCCCATCTGTTGCTGCAGGTGCCTCCTAGCCTTGGTTTTCCTCCTCATCGTTTTGTTATAGTCTGTTGGGGCTGCTGTACAAGTTATTGACCCTCAGGAGGAAAATTACTGATTCTTATTGACTCGATGTTCCGTATTATTCATGGTGAAACTTAGCTAGCTTCAGCTTCTCTGAGTTAGCTCAGGCTAGCATGGCGCTCTTAAAGGCTGGGCAATTAATTGCGTGTGCAATTCAAATCTTAGAGGTTCTCAATTTTAGTCACAATACATTTAACAAGACAATTAATTTCTCCCTTAGGTGACAGTAATACGATTTAAGTGGGCGTGCTGTCGCACAGAAGGGAACAGAGAGCTGCAGCTAGCACCTAGATCTATGCTTTATAGTAGAAGTTGGAACTTTTTCATGCAAATGTTACAGCAAAGTCCTGCAGAGCTGGATTCTGAAGATGCTAAGAAGTTCATCAGGCGCAGCTTCAGCTGCTCTAGACCTTTGGATGCGCCTTGATGCTCGTAAATCGTTGACTTTGCATGTAAAGCGGCTGCTTCTGCTGCCCAAAGCGTGTCTGGTGTGAACAGCTCTGCTGCTTCTCCCTCGACAACCAGTTTGTTCCTTTTTATCTTTCAGATCTTCTGGTTTTCCTCTGCATGGCATTCAGTTCTGGGCCCAGTCCTGCTATTATCCACTTTCTTTATAAAATCCATAAAATCATCTTCATGCTGATGACATCTAGCTACTGTTTTTAAATAATTTAAATATTGTGTTTCAGCAGATTGATCAGGATCACGAGATTCTGAGGGATGTTATGATCATGAACCACAGAGACTCCACATCGCCCCCTGCTGGTCTCCCCTCATCAGCATCTGTTGGAATGAAGGTAAACCTGATCTGGACTCAGGATGATCTGGTTCTGGTCAGAACCACCCAGATCCGGATGTTTTGATGGAGAACAGGAGGAACTCACCGATCATGGGCTGGATGATGCCCTCGGCCACCTTGATGAGCTGCTGGTAGATCTGGATGGAGAGGTCGCTCAGAACCTGCCGGTACTCGGCCAGGTCGAAGTTCTTCAGGCAGTGCTCGTTCTGTTTGGGCGTGTTCTGGGTCATGAAGGCCTGAGGAAGAGGAGCAGAGAGGAGCTCAGAGAGGCGTGGGGGGAGGCAGATGTTCCAGATGTTCCTCAGGCGGTGGAGCTCACCTCCTCCCCGCTGTACTGCTTCAGGCAGTGCAGCAGCCGGCTGCTGTTGGCCAACCAGAAGGACATCATCTCAAAGTCGTCGTTGTTTCTCTGCGGAACCGGCAGAACATCGTTAGTGTGTGCTGACAGTAGCTCTTTCCAGCCAGCAGGTGGTGCTGTTTTCATGTTAAGTTTGTTATTGAACAGTAGAGTGAGTTCAGAAACACCCTGCTGGTGAGTATTTTGTGTTATTTTATTACATCTGACACAAGACTGAGCTACATTTGTTGGCATTTATGTTGTAAAAGGCTGATTTTGACATGTTTTTTACACAGTATTAAGTATTTTTGCCCTCACTATTTTAATGATTTGACTACTGTTGGATTCTAAATCATGTTTTTTTTATCTTTGTTTGTAGTTTCACTCTTTAGGCATTGAAAGCAACGTCAATTAAAGGGAGCTACGCCTGTCAATCGTCTATAAGAACAACCGGCCTCAGCCTCCGTTAGACGGGAGGCGGGGGGAACAGAACCCACCTTCAGGACCTTCTTGATGGCGTTGATGGTGGAGGTGAGCAGAGACTCCACCTTCTGGTCGTCGTTGACGTAGTCGGCGTGGCGGATACACATGAAGAGGATGTAGGCGGGCAGGCAGGGGACGGTGGCCGCCACCGAGCTGGGCCGGATGTCTGGGGACGAAAAAACTGAAGGTCAGAAGATCCTCCGGTTCGGCTTTTAGCTCTACAAACGGGTCCGGTTCCACTGCGAGGCGGTTCTGAAACATCACTGGATCCTGGTTGGAGTCGGAAGCAGGAAGTCCAGTCAGGGTCTCACCTGTGATGAGCGTCTTGATGAGCAGCGCCTCGTCCTCCTTCATGTACTCCAGCATCCCCTCAAAGTCCTTCTCCTTCCTCTGCAGGGTCACCTGCCGGGTCAGCTCCCCCTTGCTGCTGCCGCTCTGAGCCGCAGCCTGAGCAGCTGGAACAGAACCAGAACCAGAACCAGGAACTACGTCAGGATCTGAAATCATCTACTGATCCACCAGAACGGGTGTAGAACCGACATCCGTCTTTCTGGACGTCCAGCAGAACCTAAACGGTGATCAGACCCAAAGAGACCCAGAGGAAAAAGGTTCTGGTTTGGAGGAACCTCCTACCTGCCAGCTCCTGGACCTTCTTCATGTAGATCCTCAGCTGCTTCTTCAGCTTCCTCTCGTTCTTTTCCAGTTTCTCCACCAGCTCCTTGAGGTCCTACAGGTGGACAGAGTGTTCAGGATGAGGAAGTGGACACAGGAAGCGGTTCTGGAGTCTCAGCAGGTCCGAGTTCCTCACCAGGTTATCGTTGGTGAGCCGAGTGATCTCCTGCTGGACGCTGTACTCCACCTTGGCCTCCGGGGACAGAGACGAGGTGTAGTTGAGGAGCTCCTGCTTTTTCTCGATGTCGTCCTTCAGCAGCTCGATCTGAGTGTGCAGAGCCTCCAGCTCGTCCCGGTGCTGCCGGGTCTGGGTCTGCAGCTGGGCCTCCAGGAGCCTGGTGGAGAACAGAGGCCAGTTACACCCGGAGAAACAGCCGGTCAGGACCAGCTCAGGTTCTGGTTTCATCCCAGACATCAGAACCGGACCCAGAGGTTCTTCACACCACGCAGATCTCTACTCTACGGAGCACACAGAGACCTGGCTACTTGTTTCAGACCCTGGTAGGCCAGACCCAGCTCCCCGTCCTCGTTCAGCAGACACCAGTCCTGCAGGTTACTGGTGTCCAGCAGCAGCAGCAGTGGGGGGGGGACAGACACAGGAGGGCAGAGCAGAGTGAGGACACAAGCAGAGCAGCACAGATGCTAACATGCAGTTAGCAGCAGCAGCAGTGGGGGGGGGGGACAGACATAGGAGGGCAGAGCAGAGTGAGGACACAAGCAGAGCAGCACAGATGCTAACATGCAGTTAATGCAGCAACAAACTCAGACGTTTTAGAAAAGAACCAAGCAGAGCCGATCGGATCAGAACATTTAACCAACGGGGCTCCTGATGTGTCACACCAGCATTCCCATAATCAAAACCAGTTTATCCCTTTAGTTTTGTATGGAAAAAAAAACGTCAAACTCCCTAAACGGGCGTGTTTCCCTTTAGTCACGTACAAAAAGCTATTTAATTACTTACTTTTTAATATTTTTGAAGCGTATGGCGATCTGTTTTTTGGGACATGACTAAAGGGATAAAAAATCTAAATCTAGAGAATTCATGTTTTCTTAAAATAAGTGCATTTGTTATTGAATTGAGGAGATTAGAGACGTTTCGCCAATGATTTAAAATAAGAAACAACAATTGCATTGTCTTATTTCAACTGCATATTATCGAATTATCTTATTTTAGGAGTAAAAATAGTCATTCTATTGGCAAACGACCTCATTTACCTACTGAAATGAAGGGTAAATACATTTAATTTAAGAAAATTTTACTTATTTCCAGATCGTTTTTCCATTGTTGTGTTTGGTTTCCCCTGATGTCTTCATGGTTCTGGTTTGCTTTACATTTTTTGTTGGATTTTTGGATTCCTGCGTTTGTTAAATTGTTTCCTTTGATTAAATCTGCAAGAACTCACCTCTGCCTCCCTGCCTCTGCATTTGGGTCCACAATCACCAACCAAGACGTGACAGTTTAGCTCTATAACATTCTGCTCAAATCAAGGGTAAATACACTTCATTAAAGAATATTTTACTCATTTCTAGATAATTTTTAGTAACTTCTGCGTTACTTATCAAGAAGTTCTCTCCAACGCATATCAGCGTATCTGCCGTGTTCCAGACGAGCGCTGAACGTGTTTCTAACTTCCAGCTACTGTATAATGGCGTATTGGCAGCGTTTTGGTATAAAGGGGGTTCACAGGAGGAAACCGTCAGTTCTCCTCCAGACTTCATCCCCATCATAGGGCGAGCCAGAAGGTGAGTGATGGATCCTCCCTGCGTTCACGCCCAAGGTCAGCGACCTTCCTAGCAGACATGATCCTGTCGTTGGACATAAGTTCTGTATTCATCGTAAATTCTCTATCTATGCGCCTAAAATTGAAAAAATCCATAGAAAGTTCAGTGTATGCCAGCGTTTTAGGGTATTCTGGGACGTCAGGCATACGCTGCCTAATTTGGCGAGGTGTGACAGGGCCCTAAAGGAATGAAATTAAAGATGGTAAATAATAAAAGTAGATCTCTTAACACTGAGGTTATTTACTCCTATTAAGGCTCCCAGACTGTTTTTATTAAGCAGAGAAGAAAAACAAGCAGGACTGAGCAGCGGACAGGAGAAGACAGACGGAGACAAAAGCTGCTGTAACCAAGGTGATATTAGGAGCCATTAGCACCTCCTTCCATCACTCTGACCTTTAGCATCAAGGATCAGATCATTAGTTTCTGCTGCCTGGAATATATCAGCAAAGGTTCTTTGTCTCCAGCAGGACATGGACTTACTTCTTGGACTCACACAGTCCATGGTACGCTTTGAGGGCCTCCTCTTTGTCCATTGGCTCTTTGCTGTTGTTCAGTCCTCCATCAACCTCACTTTCCTGTGAGGGAGCAGAAGATCGGTTAGAGAACATGAAAACGACATTTAAGTCCTTCCTTCCTGAGCTGCAGCTCCGGAAAAAACAGGTTCCTTCATCAGCTTTAAGAAGAAATGAATGAACCTTTCAGGAAGAAGTAAAAACATCCACAGCTAAACATGAAACCCAGAGATAAACTGATATACGACACTGAAAACATATTTTTTCCTTTTTCTTTAAAGGTTAATGTTCAGCATAAACTTCTACGCAGATGATGATCCCATTTATCTAAAGTTTCAGTTAACGCTTTCTTTTACAGTACATCAATAACCAGGTAATAACATAGCAAGTTACACTATATTATTAGCTAACAAGAAACACTTTAGGGAGAATTTTGGTAGCCATCCTGATCTCGCGAGCTTTCAAGGTTTC
>NW_015150977.1:436776-438711 GCF_000732505.1 Cyprinodon variegatus | reverse complement strand
TGAGCAATGCCAGACCGAAATTCCCGACCTCAAACGTTGTGGGCGGGACTAAGTTCGGAATGGCACCCAGGCTAAAAGTCAGCCTTCTTAGATGTCAAACCGTTATTTACGGGTAAATTAGTAATTTCACCGACACAAATAAGTGTTATTATCTAGTAAAATGCAGTTTATTACTTGGCATATAACCGTAAACCAAACCTAGAATACAGCAAACCAATCTACTTAACTAAACTCTTATTTATATGTAACATTAGTTCAGTTTTATAACGCTTTATTTACCTGATCATTAGTTACTTTTACTTTGTAAGCCGTTGGTAGGTGATGGCCAATAATAGAAACTGCTATGTGGTAACTTTATGGTAATTACCCACCAAAAGTATCGATTGTTACATAGTAACATACAACTCTAATAATTACCTGCATAGCTTAATTTTGGGGTAAATACCAAATAAAGTTTTTCCTATTACCAAGTAATATAGTGCGACTTGCTATGTCATTACTTGGTTATTGATGTACTGTAAAAGAAAGCGTTGCCAAGTTTTGTAGAAGCAGTTTTATTGCCTTATATATCCTTACACATGGCCCTATACTTACTTAGCAACAAAACAGTACATGCTGAAGGTCAAGTATGAGTCTTAGCAATAATACAGTCCTTAATGCCTTATTCGTACGCAATTAGATGATATATTAAGAGGTTTTGGCATAAGCAGAGAACATCTGTATAAGCATTCCTCCGAGTGTCAAAGCAACCGCTGGCGTCGACCAGCACACGTGAATTCCAGTAATCTTTCGACATGATATTCCTGTGCTTTGCAGTTACGTAATGCGATGTTGAGACTATAAAACAACTGAGATGACATGAGAGTTTCGAGGGAATAACTGAAATGTGACGATGCAGTGCTGAATGTATGAAGTGTTTAAGACGGCTGTATGAATTCGGTTTTGTAATTAAATGTTTCCCCCCTCCGGATGATAAAATGGTGTGAATCGTGGCCTTCTTTCTGTCATAAGGGAATTCTACCAATGAGCTTTCATAGTTTCAACCTTTCAACCTTAAATCCGATCTTCCGGGTCTGGTTTTCAGCTTCAGTATAAAGACTCACGATGCGTTCGCTCTGCTCCTGCAGCTGGACGTTGCTCACGATCTGCGTCCTCAGGATAAGGACCTCCTCCTTACGGGCGTCGAGCTCCTCGTTGGCTGCCCTCAGCTGACTGAGCAGCAGGTTGTAGCTGTCCTGCAGCTCACTGGATGAGCTGTCCTGCGATGCTCGCTCAGAGATGGTCTTCCTCAGGTCGTTCAGGTCGTTCTTTAGCTTCTTGTTTTCCGATTCAAGCTCCTGTCTCTGTTGAGGAACGCAGCTTCTGTTACCATCAAAACCTGAACTGCTTTTCCTGCTTACATTAGAAATATGTCTACATTATTGGTGTCTTATAAACATCTAATAAAAACAAAACATCTTCACTATGTTAACAAGAGCCTATCGCCTTATAACAGGGAACTGGTTTCAGCGTTCACACCAGGACCTCTGCAGTTTTTGCTTCTGGTTCTGTTCCAGCGGCTCAGGCTGTTTTAGAAGAGTTACGGGAACTCTATACTTCAGCAGAAGTGTGTCACAGTTAGCTTGTCGCAGGTATATTTTTGATTTATGTCCCATATTGAGGTGTGGTCTGCGCTATGTTATTCCACGCCACAACGCTGGAGGGATAATCATGAACTAGCTAGGATTGTGGGTGTCCGTGTGTCGGTTTGACGAGCTTGTTTGCCGTCTACAACCCCTGATTCAACGCCGGACGACACACAGTTCACCCCTGAGTGTTCTCCAAAGGCTGGCCGTGGCGCTGAGTGTTTTGGCTTTGGGTGCAAACCAACAGACCGTCGCACAGAGCTACAAACTAGCGTCCTGTACGGTGTCTGGGATAGTGTCCGAGGTGTGC
>NW_015150977.1:428709-436017 GCF_000732505.1 Cyprinodon variegatus | reverse complement strand
TGACTTCTTGCACTAAATCCACTGAGCTTCATGCATGTTCTCTGGTTTTAGCCATGGAGAAAACTCTTGGCTGGAGACTATTTTGGTTACATTTACACTTGCTCATATTTTCCAGACAAAAAGTTAATGGTGCATCTCCCAAATGTCCCGGCTGCAACAACGCTTTATTGGTTCCGCTATCGGGACGGAACCAATAATTAAATAAGATTATAATTTTTTTTTAATTGTCAATTTTAACGCTTTATTTAGATTACAAAAATAAATCGTAATAAAAATAATCCTATTTATGATGTTTTAATAAGTAAGACCTACGAAAGACCGATTTAAGACATTTTAATACCAATTAAGGCCTTTTAAGACTTTTTAAGGACCCGCAGGAACCCTGATATCTGCGTTAACTGCGACACACGCAGACGACCTGGTTTCTGAGCATAAGCCAGGCTGTACGGTTCACTATAAAACAGAAGTTTTGATGTTCTAAAGTAAAACCGGACTGAATAAAGACAGAAGACGTTCCTCTGAGGTACCTTCAGGTTGTTGTAGGCCAGATCTGCAGTTTCCACGTCAGAAGTTGGGCTCTTGGCCTCAGAACCCTTTGAGGAAAGAAGATGTATATTATTCTGACTCTGGTTTCCTGCAGACCGTCGTTTCCTTCGGGTTTAGAGGCTGCATCAGTTCAGAAGTTCCTCCGAGCTGACAGGATACTGACCTTACGCTTGGCGATCTCCTCCATCTTGTCCAGGTTGACCTGCAGCCTCTTCCTCTCCGTCTCCAGCTCTCTGACTCGTTTCTGCAGCTTCATGAACAGACTGATGTCCATCGCCGCCTTCTCCACCCCCATCTCCTGAAAACCAGCAGAACCGCACAGAAATGAGGCAATGAACCCACCTTTAAACAGGAAGGATAAGCTCCGCCCCCCTGACTCACGTCCACCAGCTGGATGGAGTCCTCGGTGTCTCCCACCTCGGAGGTGGAGACAGACGGGTAGTTGGAGTCGGACTCCAGGCTGATCTGGTCAGACGTGGTCCTGCGGTGGCCGGGGTGGAACTGGAGGACCACAGACAGAAGGAGACGATGAAGATGGAGCAACAGCTAAACTTCAGCCAGAACTACTGAGATAAAGACTCAAAAAGCTGTTAATAGATGGTGCTGCAGGTAGAACATCTGAAGAACAAAGTTCTGTAACATCAGAACCTGTTGGTTCCTTTGGTGTTTATCAAAGGTTCTGTACGGTTCAGGAAACCCGGATCCTCCAGAGGAACCCCTGCTTTCTCATCAGATTCTGCTGGCAGCCTGGAGGCTCCAGGTCTGACCTGGGGTCAGTCTCACCTTGCTCAGGGACACCTCCTCCTTCAGGTTCTCATATCTCATTTCCAGCCTGGAGAACTCTTTCAGGAGGTTCTGGTAGCGTTCTCGCTCCTGATCCAGCTCGGTCTCCAGGGACGAGCTGCTCAGGTCCTCTGCAGAACAAACAAAGCGCTCATGAGGAGAACCTGGACCTGGAACTCCAGAGGAGGAGACGGTTCTGGTTTTACCTGCAGAGTTCTTGGCCTGCTGCTGGATCCGTCGGTTCATTTCCTCCTTCTCAGTCTTCAGCAGGGAGTTCTCCTTCTCCAGCTCCTCCACCCGCTGAGGATCAAACACATCATCACCACCACAGAGTTCCACAACAGAACCTTCTGCCCCAGATGCTTCAGGTGTGCTCTCACCTGAGTGAGGCTCAGCTTCTCACTGCCGTGCTCCTCCTCCATTTTCTTCCTCTGGGTGTGCGCCTCCTGCAGCTCCTCCCTCAGCTTCTCCACCTCCTCCTGTAGTGACATCACCTTGCCTCCGTCGGGCTGCTGGTTCCGGACCAACTCCAGCTCCTTCTGCAGCTTAGTGACCTCTGAGCCCAGGGAGGCGTTCACCGTCAGCAGCTGCTCGTTCTGCGTCTTCAGCTCCTTGGACTGAAAGGGACACGGTGTCGGTCGGGTGCCTCTGCGGACCCCAGGGGCCGGCTGTGTCGTGACGTACCTGCTCGTCCATCTTCCTCGTCAGCTGGACGATCTTGTTCTCCATCCCTGTGTTGAGCTTCTTCAGATGCTGTGCGGAGCGCGCTTCGATCTTCCGCTGCTTCAGGAGCCGCTTGGCCTGCATCCTTCTGAAGCCGCACTGGATGACGATGGCGGCGTTGCGCGCCCGCAGGAACTTCTTCCTCTGCAGCCAGCCGCGGACGTGCTTCTGGATGATCATGGCCTTGTGGTGCAGCAGGAACTGCAATGGAACCAGCATTCAGTGACCAAACAGCAGCAACGTCTGAGTTATTACAGTAGGAAGAAAAGATTCCCGTCAAAATAAAAGTCCTACTTTTATCCTATTGGAGGGAAAAATGATGTAAACGCTATTAATTTCTCCTTCAAAATAAGAGCTTCAGACTCACATTAGATGAGAGGAAGGTATAGTTTAGAAGGGGGATACATTTCAAAGTAAAAGCATTAATTAAATCCCAGGATTAGGCTCTAAAAAAGTTGATATTTTACAGAATAAAAGCCTCAAGATCTCATAGTTTAGACCAGGCGTTCCAAAATATTGCACTCTGTATTTATTCATAAATATAAAGCAACTTTTAAATATATGCACCTTTTAAAACAACATTTAATTACTTAAGAAAGGGCTGCAACCAGTATTTTACCAATGTTTTAACCTAACGATTATTTTTTCTGTTAATCAATTCGTAAATTGATAGTAATTATTCAGAATTTCCTCATGTAAAATTCTGGGATGAGCAAACCGCTTTAATCTTAATTGCAAAATATTTATTTTTAACGTTTTTGGCAGAATTACAACTAATCATTCTGCTAATGGCATGTTTAACATATGTCTGTAAAAGTTCTAATGAATAATTGATTACTAAATTAATTGACCATTATTTCAATAATTAAAGAATTGTGATAAATTCAGCAAACTGTTTTCTGCTCAAATTTTATTTACATTTAATATTTTAGTAATAAAATATATAAATAATTATTTTTTTCATCTTTTCTGCCCTCCATATATGTCATGGATCACAGCTTAACCCCCCTTTGGGAACCCCTGGTTTATAGCAATGCACTGCAAAAACAATCTAGAAATAAGTAGATTTCTTAAATTAAGCATATTTACGAATAGAAAGAGTATTTTTACTCTTTAAATAAGATGATTAGATAAAATGCACTTGAAAGAAGCCAATGGAATAGTTTGTTCTTATTTTAAATGTAAATTGTCTTGTTCTATTGGCAAATTGTCTCACTTACCTCCTCAATCCAAGAAAGAATTCACTTATTTTAAGACAAAATAACTTAATAAGCCTCTGTGTCTCTAAACTAGCCTTTCAGAATAAAGCTCAGATACTTTCCAAAATAAAAGGTTCCATTTTAATGAGCCAGAACCAGACCAGAACTTTTCACTGAGGTGTTCTGAACTGAGCACCATGTTTCATCAATGTTTTATTTAATTTTATTCTAGACTAACGCTAACTGAGCTGAATCTGCTGGTTCTATTCTAATATGTTTGGTTCTGATCCGGTCCACTGAGGTCTAACTCCAACTGAGGGTAGAAGGCTGGATGGGGAGAAGCTTTCAGCCTTTATAAGGTATAAAGGTTTATCTGTGTGGCTGAGCTGCAACAGAAATCATTTCCCTCCAGACCGGCATCCAAACACTGGAAGTTCTGACTCAGAAAACAAAGCGATCCTTTGTTGCTCCACATCAGCCTCAGTGTTTATTTCAGCTCTGCAGTACAGCTGAGCTGCCAGCAGAGGGCGTTCACACTGTAGCACCACTGATCTCTATTTATTTATTCACTGGATCGCTGATAGCCTAAAAAAGTGAAGCAACTGGCCTCCATGTTGGTACTCCCCATTCCCACAGAGATGCACAGTCAAAATGGCTACATGTGCAGCATTTGCAGAAACCAGCAGTTTTCTGGCTGCAGGAAAACGTTCCACAGGTAATTTGAAATAACCAATAAATCCATCTATACGCTGATTTTTCCTATAGTAAACTTAGCAGCGTAACATTCTCTCGGACTCACTCAAAGTTATTGACTGAGTTAGCAATTTACATTTTATCTAACGTTAGAAAATAGAAAGTAGAGTAAATAGAAAGTAATTTCCTGTGAAATATCAATGTAGTAATTCTTTATTAGGTGGATGATGCCGTTGTTTTTGTAGTGTTTTATTTCTCATTTGAAAAAATCATGAGCTGAAATATTTTGCAATTTATATTGACGGAAAAAACTATATAATTTCACCCCAGTACATACATTTAAATACATATTTATGGAGGAAAATACTATAACATTAATAGACATGTACTCGTACGGTAATTCAGTCTTTATATAAAATCTTAAATTATATGTAAGACACCAAAAACAATCCATGTTTATTACATGTATATGGAAGTAAATCTGTGTCGCTAGGATTTGAATTAAAAATGTCTCTGAAATTTAAATGTATGTTTTTAGTTACTGGTTTCAGTGTTAAAATATATTCAGAACACATTTTTGGCCTAAAAAAAAATTAATTGTCATTATTTCTACACAGTTGAAATTTCATTAGTTATTTTCTCTTCAAGCTAAAAATTCACATTACTATTTCAAAGTGATTACGTTTTCAATACTTAATTTTCAGTGTTAAAAAAATCTGCATATAAAAAAATTCAAACTCAATATTTTCAGCCTCCTGAGATTCAATTGGCTCTATTTCACCGTCTTAAATTCGGCGTCTAAATTCAGAGTAAAAAGGTAAGGGTTACTTCAGGTCACAGACATTAGCGATGGATTGTGGCGTCCAACATCCAGCCAATCCCGTTACGGTTTATTAGTCACGTGACGCGACGCTGGTGGCGCTCATACTGAAGGAAAACCAGCATGACGGAGCCGGTCATGCTAGCTAACGCTAACTCAACGGTGAGTTTATTACTTTCATTTTTTTAGGTCAAAAATGTGTTCTAAATATATTTTAACACTAAAACATTTAAATTTCAGTGGCATTTTTAATTCAAATCCTAGCGACACAGATTTACTTCCATACATGTAGATCATCAATTTAGCCCTTTTGGTACATCTGTATTATTATGCTCCATTAACACATTAATTTTATTGTGATGGTTTTATATAATATAAAACTTCATAATGACTCTGCAATGTGACGTCTATTTTTTTATTCTAAGTTAAAGTTAATCTACTGATGCTATGAAGCAGCCAGTCTGTGTCAAAGTGATGAATTTATCTTTATTTTAAAAGTCTTAACTCCCCCTGAAAATGAGATCATCATCGTTATTTGATGCGTTAGCGCACAGATTGTTTACATTGCAACCGGTCTAAATAGGGAGTACCAATATGGCGGCTGGTAGCTTCACTTCCACCCTGTACTACCAACGGGCGATCAGCAACCGGGGAATAAATAGAGATCAGTGTGCAGCAGCAGCAGCAGCAGGGCTGCTCTCAGAGCAGAACCTCTGGAAGAAAACCCAGAAGAACCGGGTCAATAAGGCTTCCAGCGGAACCGATCCAAAGCGGACCTGAGCAGAACACTCGTCTGTATCTGAAGCTAAACTGAACAGAACTGAACCAGGTTCTGGTTCCACGCTGCCCCCTTGGTCACCACGACCTCAGCCCAGAATCCAGTAAAGCCTCTAAAGGTGCTGCTGGCTGATGGAGACCCCGGGTCCGGCTGCGGTTCTGGTTCCGTACCTCCCAGTAGATCCTGCGGGTGAACATCCCTCTGGTGTAGGCCTGGATGGTCATGGCGGCCCGTCGGATCCTCAGGAACTTCCTCCTCTCTCGGACCATGCGGTACTGTTTCTGACAGATCAGGGCGGCCCGGTTCTGACGCAGGAACTCCGCATACCTGCAGGAGGACGGGTTAAAGCCCAGAACCTATTGGGCTGGATCAGAACCGGAGGAGGACGCCTCACCTGCGGGCCAGGTATCCCCGGCCGTATCTCTGCAGCTCCAGCGCGGCTCTGCGGATCTTCCGGTACCGGATCCTCTGCAGCCAGCCTCGGACCGTCTTCTGGATCTTGATGCAGGCCGAGCGGAACTTATCGGTCCGGAGCTTCTCCAGGTAGGCCACCTGACCGGCCCGGAAGAAGATCTTCGTCTTTCCAAACTGGAACATGTCCGGTTCCTGTAGGAGAACACAGACAGGCGGACGCTGACTGGGTCGGTACCGAACGGGTCAGCACTATGGCTCGGCATCGGCCTACAGCTTTGGGTCTTTGACACAGAACCCACCAGAACCGAAGGATGAAAATAACCTAAATGTGACGGATGGATCTGGTACTGCTCCCTGTCTGCGGTCCGGTTACTGCGGTTCTGATGGAGGTTTATTAGTTTAGAAAATTCTGATCAGAATCAAACAGAACCGGTTCTGTTCAAGAACACCTGGTCTTGCATAAATCCACGGTTCAGATCTGGACCTTACAGAGAACCAGAACAGACCCAAAGAGTTCTTGGTTCTGACCCAACGTTCAGCATCTAGATTAAGTGGTCCGGTTCCTCCTACCGAGCCGGGATGGAGGAACGGGTCGGTACCAGGCAGTACTAAGGTCCGGTTCTAGAAGCTATTTTGGACCTGGATGAACGGCGCCGTGTTTGGAGCTGGATCGGGTCGGATCCCTCCGTCTCTGAACCGGATTAATTCAACCAGAACTTCTGGAACGCTGCTGTCTGGAGAACCTTTAGGTTCTGGATCCTTTAGAGGACCCGGTCCAGACTGGCTGTTAGAACTGGATCAGAACCAGATTCTTACCTTTATCAGCGTCTCCAGCAGGTTCTTGCAAACCTGCTTCTTATCGGCGGAGCTGAGGTCCGACTTCCTCATCAGAACCCGGTACCTGCTGAAGAAGTCCGGGTAGGTCCACCTGGCACAGACAGAACCGTTATCCACCCGCCTGGCGCCGGGTTCTGTGGCCCAGCAGAACCGGAATCATCCAGAACAATCTGATCGGTTCCTCACCTGGACGGATACCCGGCGGCGCTGATCCGGATCGTCTCCAGAACTCCGCAGGCTCGGAGCTGCTGGACGGCCCGCCGGGAGTCGAACCTGCAGAGACACAGAGACGTTAGAACAGAGTCCAGAACCGGGCCGGATCGGGTCAGAACACGGAGCTTCACCTTGTCTTCTTGTGGGACATGGTGAGAGATTCTGCAGCAGCGCAGACAGACTGCTGAGGACGGCCCGACCCGAAACATGTGACCCTGATTAGATTTACGCTGACACACGCTCAGAACACATTCCTGCACAAATGCTGGTCTGCTGCAGAGCAGAACCGGGCCACAACCACA
>NW_015150977.1:423828-425900 GCF_000732505.1 Cyprinodon variegatus | reverse complement strand
AATTTTAAACACTGAATTTTTTAACACCGAAATTTAAACACCGAATTTTTTTAACACCGAATTTTAAACACTGAATTTTTTAACACCGAAATTTAAACACCGAATTTTTTTAACACCGAATTTTAAACACTGAATTTTTTTAACACCGAATTTTAAACACTGAACTTTTTTAGACATTGAATTCCTCACGCTCAATTTTTATCTAGTAAAAAAAAAATTCACCAGAAAAAAATTCAGCTGCAAAAATTCAGCCGCAAAAGCGTTAACCTTTTGGTGAACTCAGGCCAAAGCAATCTACTATCGATAGAGTCGAGCAGCTTCTAGCCAATGAAATTAGTTCATTTGGTCACGTGACACAATGGCTGCGCTCAGCGCTGTTCTGGCTGAATGAGGATTTTTTTTTTTTTTGTTAAACAGAATTACAAAACTTCAGTTAGCTACTAATAGACAGCTATTAGAGTTTTTCCTCTTATTAGACTGGGTGAAACAACTGAGCCCATCACAGTTAGAATGGCACCCCTGTCTGCCAAGGCTCTTGGTTTGATCCAGAAGAAGCGGCCGGCGGCAAACCGGCCGCTGGCCAAAATGAAGAAGGAAAAAAAGTTTGCTGGTGGCCGAATTTCATTGGCTAGAAGCTGCTCGACTCTATCGAGTGTAGATTGCCTTGGCCTGAGTTCACTAAAAGGTCAACCCTTTGGCGGCTGAATTTTTTTGGCTACATTTTTTGCAACTGAATTTTTTCAGGTGAATTTTTAACAAGATAAAAACTGAGGGTAAGGAATTCAATTCAAATTCGGTGTTGAAAAAATTCAGTGTTTAAAATTCGGTGTTAAAAAAAAGAGACTTTTTTTTCTTCCATAAATCATCTACCTATAAATATTTAAATGTCTGTGAAAAAATCCTGATCATTCTTTAATAAGATCCTCGCCAAACAGACACACAATGGTTTTTTTAAAGCTAATGTGTGAAGTGGACCTAGTGAAGGAGTTTTTTGTTGTTTTATGCGTATTACTGAGGCTAAGCTAGCCTGACGCCGTATGCTGAGCTGACCGGTTCTGCAGGATCCCGGTTCTGTAAAGGAGACAAACTCACGAGAAGGCCTCCTTGAAGTCGTTGGGTTTGATGCAGCGGACGTAGTGAGGCGTCGTGGCGTTCAGAGTGTCCATTAGGAGATGCAGCGACGAGCGGAACTGAAATAGAAACAAAGTTCAGAACCAGACCCGGAAAAGTCCGAGGAAAGTTTCTGTAGAACCGAACCCACCTGATGTCCCACAGTCTTCCTGTGCTCCTTGTTAGGAACCTTGGGGACGGTTTTCAGGGAGCGGACGTTGACCTTGGAGGATTTGGAGGAGGGAAGGTCATCCTTCTCTTGGAACAGGTCAGCAACCAGTTGGAACTGGAAGGAAACAGGTGGAACATGGGTTTAAACTGGGCCCAGGTCATTCAAACCTGGTTCTGGTTCTGGTTCCCACCTGGCTGGCCTTCAGGATGTTGATCTGCTCCTCATAGACGGTGTCTCTGTTCTTCTCCAGGAAGCCTTCACACTGATACTCCACCTGCAGGATCCAACCAATCAGGACAAAGATGAGAGGAGGAAAAACCTGCGAACCTCTGAGCTCCGGACGGGACTTTGTTACGTTACTATTGCAAAGAAAATGTTCTATAAACGGAAATTAGACAAAAATGCAATCTAGAAATGAAACTTAAAAAAAAAAAGAGAGGCTTGAAACAAACAAACAAATAAAAAAGAAACAATACATTTGCTAAATAAAAATATGAACAAATAAACATTTGAAATAGTCTTTAAAAAGTCAAATATAAAAAAGTTCAAATTTTATTTGAAAAGGATAACATAAAAACATAAATTATGAAACTGAAAATAAATAAAATATGAATTTAAAACAACAACAAAAAAAGGCATGAGAAAACAGCAATGCTTTAAACCCCTTTTAATGAATAAAAAGTTGTTTAAAGTTTCTTTTTTGGATTGCATTTTTTTATGGACACCCTGTCTACTTTTAAGGCTAGACTTAAAACTTTCCTTTTATCCTGAGCTATCTCTATAGTTCTGC
>NW_015150977.1:420402-421604 GCF_000732505.1 Cyprinodon variegatus | reverse complement strand
TGAATTAAATGTATTTGGAAGAAAATTCACTGCCTGCAGGCCTCAGTCATGCTGCCCTCTGCTGGACGTTTTTCATAATGAACGTTTGGCTCAAAAAGGACAATATTTCTGTTGCCATTTCAAAAACAGAAACTCATCAGTTATAAAGATTCATTCAGAAACATTTTTATGATTATGACTCAGATCAATAAAACCCAGAACCAGCCTCCTGGAAAAAGTTTAATACTGGGCCCCCATGGTGCCCCAGACTATCAGGTCATTAACCTGCTGCTACAACCTCCAGATGTTCTGATTGTGAATTCACAGTTTGTTTGGTCTGGACTGTCATTTAATTTTCATTCGATTCGGTTTGCATTCAAATTGTCCTTTTTGCAAGCGGACCACAGCGAAACCACATGCGTGACGATGACGGCTCCTATTGGTCAGAAATGACGACAGCAGGACACACCTCTGTTTTGCATACTTACATAAAAGTATTCAGTCAGTCACTGACTGTGTAATTTGTCTTAGTTAGAAACAAGTGATGTCAGTGATATTCATCCTCAACTATCAGAGGAAAAAAAAAGAGCATTTAAAAGAATGTTTTTTGTAAATGAGAGTGAAAATTTAAGTATTTTTTGTTCCACAGATGTAACTCCTTCTCTGGGAAGCTCTACTGTCCTCCTTCTTTATTACTGGAACCTGTGTGAGCTGGTTTTCAGTATAAAAATTCCACCCATTCACAGCCTCTTATAGTCAGACTCCAAACTCAACCAAGGCCAGGACCAAAGATCTGCTGAAGGACACCAGGAGAGAAAATGATCATAAGAACAGTGAGCAGAAACCAAAGAACTACAGAGAGACCTGATGAATGAGCTGAAAGAAGGAACCAGAGGAACAAAGGCTGCCATCAGTGACAGACTGTGACCAGAGGGGCTCACATCCTGCTGAGGTCAGAACATGTACAGTCTGTCTGAAGTTTGACAGAGAGCAGATTTATGATCCAGAAGAGGATTTGGAGAACGCCATCTGTTCTGACGGAACCAGATCAGAATGTTCTGGAACAAACTGAACTCATCGCGTTTGGAGGAAGAAGAATGTTCAGACTGATCCTGTGAAGCACGGGGGTGGAAGCATCATGCTTTGGGCTGTTTTTCTACATAGGAGACAGAAGGACTGATCTGTGTTAAAGGTAGAATGAAGGTTTTTAACCCTGTAATGCC
>NW_015150977.1:416328-419527 GCF_000732505.1 Cyprinodon variegatus | reverse complement strand
ATCAAAAATTTATTTCTGTTTTTTCTTTTTACATATTCTGTTAAAAGGCCAAATAAGGACCAAAAAAAAGTAATTTTCTGTTTTGTTTTATTCTTGGATCGGGCTTTAAAGGGTTAAGAGCAAACCTTCCATCCATCAGTGAGAACTTTGAAGAAGGGAAGGTGGCTGGGTCTTCCAGCACATCAATGTTCCAGAAAACAAAGGAGCTGTTTGGATTGATAAAGACAGAGAGGATGATCCGAAGCTCATTTCTAGAGATTATTCACAGAAGGTTGAGTGGAAGGAAAAAGTGTGACAGCTGTGGCCTGGAGAAGATGTTTAGGAACAAAGCATCACTGGAAATGGACTGAGACTGGAGTTGGAACATCCAGAACCATCATGCAGAAACGGAACCTTTGCACAGGCTACAAGCCTCTAACCCGAGGAAAACCAGAACCAGGCTGTTTGCTCTAAAGTCCAAAATACTTTTAGATGAAGATCAAGATTCCAAAGTTTGGAAGAAGAGTGAAGAAGAACAGAAGCGGAAACTTCTTGTTCAGGTTTTACCGTCTTCTGAAGTCCAAAGACGTCTCCTGCTTCCTTCAACCGGACCTGGAACCGGCCCAAACTGCCAGGTACTAAAAGCTGGACCAGTAACCATGGCGATACTGGGCCCTTTGGCCAGCAAACTGGACCTACCAGAACCACACAGAGAACCAACCAACCCAGATGACCTGAAGGTAACCATAAGAACCGGAGGCTGAAGGAGTCCAGACCCGGTTCTGGTTTTAATTTTCTGGACCCAGAATCAGGCTGAAAATGAGTTTTAGATTCTGAGGTCTGGAACTTTTCCACTGATATTTTACTCAGAACCTCTTTGTTCTGACCCGATCCGTTCTGCGGTTCTGAGCTCTGATCTTCCCTCCCAGCACCCGGTTCTGCTCACCTTGTCGGCGAAGTGGATGATGATGAAGGACGTGTTGGACATTCTGGGTTTCTGGAAGTGTGCGCTGCCAGAGTGCTGCTTGTAGAGCTTCTGGGCCCAGTTCTGATCCGTTCCCTTTGGAACCTGAAGAACAGAACCCAGTTAGACGTGACGGAAAGACCGGGTCTGATAGAATCCCTTCCTGGTCCCTCATTGGAAACAATCAGGTCGGTTCAGAACCTTCAGAACCCGGGCTGAACCTCTCTGTGTCCATCAGCCTGTATCTGAATCTGGTTCTGTTGCAACAAAAGGTCCAAAGAAGTTCTAGTTCTAAAGAACAAGAGGCTAAAGCATGACCTGGTGAGGCACAGGAACCAGAACCAGCAGAACTCTTCTTCTTTATTCCGTTTTAGGTCCGTCTAGTCACCGGGTGACAGGAGGTCCAGAACCTTACCTTGCACTCCTCGTCCAGCAGGTCCAGGATGCCAAGCCGGGCCTCGATCAGGTCGATGCAGGGCTGGTTGTCGTAGAAGTCGATGAGGGTCCAGGGGATCTGCTCCTTCATGTACTCCTCCTGCTCCAGCTTGAAGACGTGCTGCAGACACGGAGCGGAGGGACGGTTAGAGACAGCGCCAATGCCCGGGGGGGCGGCCCGGTTCTGCAGGACTCACCGAGTTGAACTGCTGTTGGAGCTTCTCGTTGGCGTAGTTGATGCAGAACTGCTCGAAGCTGTTGACCTCGAAGGTCTCGAAGCCGTAGATGTCCAGGACGCCGATGAAGGAGTGCTGCTTGGAGGACGTCTGCAGCGCCTTGTTGATGTGCTCCACGATCCAGTCGAAGAGGCGGGCATAGATGTGCTTGGCCAGAGCGTCACGCGCATTGTTCGCCTGTTTGCACGACATGGTCTTCACGTAGGTCTCCGAGGCGGTGGCCAGCTTCCTGTGGCACAGCCAGTGGTCCATCTGCTTCAGCTCCACGCCCAGAAGTCTGCAGAAGTGCTCCAGGTGGACGTCGTTCCTCTGCGGAACAAACGGGCCGGGGTTTAGAGAGCGGACAGAAAGCCAGACGGCCGCCGATGGGCTGGCAGACTTACACCGACGTGGCAGGACTCTCCGTCACGCTCAGAGATGATCTCCACGTTCCCCAGGTGAAGGATGGAGGCCAAGATCTTAAAGATGCCGCTCTGATTGCTCTCCTTTATACCTGGAAACACAACAAAAGGATTCTATGCCTGTTCCTTTACTTTCCACCGGCAGGTTCCTCACAGAAGGTGAGGAAATGTTTTACCCAGTAGGGTGAAGGCCTCTCTGGTCCGTTTAAGGTCCTCAGCATCATTTACTCCTTCAATGAAGATGTTCTCCCCTAAAGAGGTGTAGGTGAAGTCCTCTGCACTCGCTGAGGGGGAAGAAACAAGTGAAATCAGCAGCTGGAAGCGTCTGAGGACCTGATCAGACGGTCAGAGGTGGACTCACTGAGGCCGAGCTCCTTAAACTCGGGTAAAGCGGCCGAGGCGCACAGCTGGTAGAAGATGTGATAGTTCCGCTCTTCTTCTGCCTGAAAGCAGACGGTAAACCTTCAGCTCAGAGCGGAGGGGTGGCGAGCAGCAGGGGGCGCTGCAGAGAGCGGAGCTCACCTGGAAGACGACGCGGGACTTCTCCAGCAGGTAGGTCCTCATGTTGGCTCCGATGATGTGGTAATGCCTGCTGAACACGATCTGGATGTACTTCCCAAAGCGGCTGCTGTTGTCGTTCCTGGTGGTCTTGGCGTTCCCAATGGCCTGATGAGAAAGTTTGCTTCAGATGTTTCCCTTTTGTTTCAACTCAGAGGTAGAAACATCTTAAAAACTCCAGACTAAACAGGCTAACGCCATGGAGCCTCTGAACCAACAGAAAAACTGACCTCCATGATTGGATTGGAGGCCAGGACCTTCTCCTCAACGTTGGCGTCGCTGGAGGAGCCGCCCACCGTGGCAAAGTACCTCATGGCATACTTGGCCGAAACCGTCTTTCCTGCTCCGGATTCTCCGCTAACGATGATCGACTGATTCTTCTCGTCTCTAAAATAAAAAAAGCCAAATGGGTCATGTGACTTCAGATTGTTTAAATCTAAACCTTTGATTTAGTCAAAGCAAGAAAGAGTTTTCATCTATTCTCTGAGATGCTTTAGAGGCAGGGTTACATTTCTTCCAGTCTTCCCGTCCCGTCAGGAATCGGAAAGGTGAACTAAGTCATTTTTTTTTTCACTTTTACCCGATGTATTCCAGCATCCAGCTGCCATGCACGTGGGCATTGTCAG
>NW_015150977.1:411828-414508 GCF_000732505.1 Cyprinodon variegatus | reverse complement strand
CCATCCTGGAGAGAAATATCAGCTGTGCTGCTGCCATCAACACCTTTGTTTCTAGATGTTGGAGCTTGGCCTGTTTTTCAGTGTAGTCCTGCTTCTCTGCTCACACTGATCCTGGTTCTGCTGGAGGTTTCTTCCTGTTCAAAGGGAGTTTTTCCTCTCCACTGTCGCTACAAGCATGCTTAGTGTGAGGGATTGCTGATGAGTCGATGCAATCAGCTGGTTTTCCTTATATAGGAAACTTTGAATCAATCTGATTGGATGATCTCTATAGTTATGCTGCTATAGGCTTAGACTGCTGGAGGACTGTTTGACCCCCAGATGGCCGCTCACATTGTTTCGGAGGTTTCTCCCTGTTCAAAGGGAGTTTTTCCTCTCCACTGTCGCTACAAGCATGCTTAGTGTGAGGGATTGCTGAGGAGCCAGTGAGTCGATGCAATCAACTGTTTCCAGGAGTTTAAATATTCCGTAGAGAACCCTAGAAATGAGTGAACTTCGGATCTGAGCTCCTGTTTCCAGAAAGCAGTCGGCCTCAGGTTTACCTGGCCATCTGTTTGTACGCCTCCTCGGCCACGGCGAAGATGTGAGGGTCCATGTCTCCCATGTTCTGACCGCTGTAGGCGGTGATCACCTCCTCTCCATAGATCTGCAGCTGTTCGTACGGGTTGATGGCCACCAGGACGATACCTGCGAACCAGAGGCATTAGAGGCGGGAAGTTAGGGGTGGTTTCAAATGGATGTGACAATGATGGTGGAGCTTCAGCGACGTGTGATCAGAGAGCAGCAAGTAAATGATTGATAACTGATGCATTGAGGTAAACCGGTTATTAAAACACAACAAAGTGTTTGTTCCAATTTGGAAAAAAATATTTCAAAACACTGATTCCAAAATCAAAAAAGGATCAAAACATGTCAAAGTGGTCAGTAGGTGCGTGGCTCTGAGCGGGACTGACCACAGTAGGTGTAGATGTTGTTGGACTCCAGGAACCGGACCCTCAGGTTGTGCAACACGGCGGGTTCATGAAGGTAACTGAGCGCCGTCAGGTCGTTCTCTCCCACCAGGATGTCGGGGTTCCTCAGGAACGGCAGCGCGTTGGATTTTGGACCCACCTGGTACTCCAGGGGCTGGGCCAGAACACAGAACACGGTCAGAACCGACGCCATGACTTCAGAGCGCCTTAAACGAGAACCAGGACTAAAACTAGAGAAATATTTTCAGTAAACTGACAGTAAAGGCTGGAGAAGTGATTTATTTCCTGTCGGATCAGAGCAGGTCCGTTACAGCTGAAAATCAACAAGTCATAAAACAATAAAACGCTTCTTCCTTCATTGTTTTAGAGTCTGCAGTTTTGTTATCAGGTGAAAACCATAAAAGCAGCAGAAGGATTGTTGGACTGTGAGATTCAGGTTGGTGAGCAGCGACGTTAAAGAAACTGTTTAATGAAGCAGATCTGAATCAGGTTTAAATCTGTTTACATTCAACATTAAGCTAAGCTTAGATCATAAATCAAACGCATGATGTCACCAAGTCAGGTCGACTTTGAACGCTCAGCTCAGATTTGAATACATTTAGAGTCTGAGATTCTGTACGTCCATAAAAGGAAACCGGCTTCAGATGCAGAGCGGCCAATCAGGAAGCTCCGTCAGCTCTGGAATCCTCAACAATTAACGACCCAAAGAGGTCTGGGTGGCGCCTGATTCCACACCGCGTGGTGAGACGATCCAAGGATGGTCATCAGGAGAAACAATCTAAAGGCTACATCTGAGCTAAATATATAAATATACTTATTCAAAAAGTTTAAATATGAGACAGCCTTTTTTATCTCTGCTCCTTTTTTCTATCTGAACAGAAAGCTAAAAAAGGAAGAAGTCGTCCAAATATTGACATCATCTCATATGTCGATGATTCTCTGATCTTTATGGAGATTGATAATTAATCCTTTATGGAAGTATTCTTACTCTTAGTGTAATTTAACCATAAATCAAACCTCATCTCAAACAGACCGATCAGAAATCAGACTCATAACCATCAGCGATGAGCGCTAATCAGTAACCGATAACGGTAAAGAGGTGTGAGGATGAATGTTCAGATCCACTGACCGTTCCATCCTCCAGCTGCAGGTGGAGGACCGGTTCTCCCTCTTTGTAGTCTTTGGTGATCTCAGCCGCTTTCCACACGTCATCCTGGTCCGGGATCCAGACCCGCGTGAACTAAAAAAAAGCAGAACCACACAAACATCAGGATCTAGACAGAAACTGGCTGCTGGAATAAGATCTGAAACTGGAACCAGGAAGTGAAACTGCAGCGTTTTAGTCTAGGTACACGGTTCCTATAGAAACAATGGCAAAAAAATGTTAGGAGTCACACCTGAGCTGCGGGTCAGGACAAACTGGTCAGGAGCTGCTAACTGGTGTCAACTGGGTTTAAATAGGCTTTTATCTAGGAGTATTTCATAGGGTGCTTCACATCCAGCTGTGGGGGGTTTGGGGGGTCTGGGGGTATCCTTCCCCCAGAAAATTTTTAAATTTAGACTCTAAAACGCTATTTCCTGTATTTTGAGGTGGAATGTATCTAACTTTCTGTCATTGTTCCAACACTACTCTTGTCCTTATTATGAAAATTCATAAGGAAGGTATAAGATCATTTTTAGCTACAATATTATGTTCAAAAGTTAATTCAAAC
>NW_015150977.1:406013-408892 GCF_000732505.1 Cyprinodon variegatus | reverse complement strand
AGTTAGCATGGCTATCACTGTCCCTACAGAGTACTGAATATCACCATATATTTCAATATTTCTCCTGCTATTAAAACTAAATGTATTGATAAAAAAGAAACGTCTGTATGTGTTCATCAGATGATATTGACTGTTCAGATATTTGGGTATCCATGTTGGTTGGGGTTTAAGTCAGTCAAGTCTTCCACTGCGACCGCCTCAACTTCAGGTATAGCGCTGCACCGCACAGCAAAATGGCTCCACAGCGCCATCTGCCAGAGTGGTGGTGCACAGGTAGCCAATTTTCCCCCAGTATTAGGTAAAAATGTTTTGCTTTAAAAAAAATAGATACTAAGAACTTAAAGATCGACATTATCAGGCAGCCAAAAATCACGATATATTGCCAAAAGGATTTTTTTCCACACCCCTTATCTCAAACTGCTCATCTTTTCACAGACGGTTCTGATCCAGTCTAAACATGAATTGTTTCATGGATCAGTGGGTCAGCGCTGGCATCCTAAACCAGCCTGATGTCCAACGGGTCAGAACCAGCATCTTTCAGACTGCGGAACACAGGCGTTCCAGCAGCCGGATCAGACCCTCAGGATGATCATGAAGCAGCGTGTCCTGATCCGGGTCGGCTGATAAAGAGCCGGAGCTCCGTCTATCAGAACAATCTTGGTTTCCAGCTGAGGCTTGATGAGTTCCTGCAGCAGATCAAAGTCCTCATTAGCGGCTAATCGGCTATGAAAAGATGTGATGAAGATGATGGAGGAAGATGGGAGCTCAGAGGAGGAAGCAGTACAGAACCAGAACTTTTGATGCACACTCGGTTCATCAGCTCCAACTGAAGCTCGGATCCTCCATCAACAGAACCCACTGAGAACTAGAACGCAGGCGTTTAAGGTCCAGTCCTCCGTTCAGAACCGGTTCTGGGTCTGTGAAAAACTGAAACGGGCCAAAAGGATTCAGGTGGGGTTTTTTTTTTCTCTGTGAGCTGCTGATGGAGGACAGGTAGAGTTCTAGGCTCTGACCCGGTTTGAATCTGCAGGATCAGCTTTGGTTCCGGGTCATCAACCTTCTCTGAATCCCACCAACATGTTTGGATCCGGGATCCAGAAACATACCCAGAACTCTTTGATTAGAAACCATCCACCTGGTTTTGATCCAGACCCGTCATGGTTCTGGTCTCTCAGAGGAAGGTTCTTGGACTGAACTCCCGACTTCAGAATCAGAACTATAGAAATACCACAATGAAGGCATGTTTGTTAGAAAACCAAGCCAGAACACAGCCTGGGTTCTGACCCAGTTAGGGTCCAGATCTGAGGACAACAGCACAGAAACTGGGAATACTGGGAGATCCTGGAACCATCAGAACCAGAAACAGTTTGATCTGATCACCGCTGCAAACCGGATCAGAAGCAGAACCAGGATTACCCGGAAGCAGGAGAACCTCCAGAACCTTCTGAAGACAGAGGAAGTGACATCACCGTCTGCTCCCTCTCTCTCTCCATGTAAATGTGCTGCAGCTCATTTCCCTGAACTTTACATGCAGCCGAGTCACCTGGAGTCACATGACCTCCACCGGCGCTGAGCTGCAGGTTGAGGGTTTGATTCCCTGCTGCTCAGCCGGTGTCTAAAGGCAGAACCACAGACTGCAGCTCCTCTCTCTGCTCTCCCTCAGAGCAGCTGTAAAGATCCGGGGACCCGGCTGTGGTTCTGCTGGTTCTGGCTCCTCCCACGGCGGGACGGTTCAGCTCAGCAGGAACTGGACCGGCGGTGCTGGGTCATGCTGTGGTTCAGCCAATCAGAGGCGGCCTGGGGGACAATGTGAAGCCTGTTTATCTGGGACACAGAGACGCACGGAGCAGCCAATGGCTGAGCAGCGTGCCGCCTGGAGGAGAGGCTCCCGCTAATGAGGAAACACACACTGACACACAAAGCTGGGGAGGCTGGATGTTAAACATTCCAGTTTCAGTAAGTCTGAGTACAGAACTTTAAGCCTGACTCAACTCGTTCTGCTTCGTCATTTTCAGGATATTTTGGTGTCAGAGCTTCAGTTGATTCAGCAAACACTGGCAGCCATTGAAGATGGCAGCAAAATTCCCTCCAACTTCCAGCCACTGGAGCTACCTTCCCCTGCATATTTTTTTACTTTTACTCCAACCTTTCACTGAATTACAGGGTCTGACCAGGAGATGACGCAACTCTTAAGATCCTAATGTCCACAAATCATGACTGAAAGAATATTTTAGTACAAAGATTGATGTTTAAAAAATAATTGTAGGGGACCAGCCAAGGGCCCATCAAGGAAAGTGGTGCCATTTTGAATGTTTACTACTGTCATAAGAAGACCTGATCAATGGAGCACAGAAAAACCCAATCCAACGTGGAAACAGGAGGAAATAAGCCTCAGATTGAACATTTCTCAGCAGAGGGACTAAAATATTAGTGACTGAAGATGACGTTTATTAAAAACCTGACAGTCAATGGACTATAAATGCATTTACCTTTATCCTTAGCAATACATTAATGAGTCTAGGTGTAACCTGATGAGCGCTGGGTCTGTTTGAGGAAAAAAAATGTATATATATTTTCATTTGTGAATTTATTCCTAATTTAACTCCTAAAGATCAATTTAAAAATGTTTCTCTCTTTTCAGCCTCCATTAACCACCATCACTGCATTCATTTGCTGTTGAATATAAATATAATATTAGTATCAATGTGCTGCTTAGCTACAGTCATAATTCAGGTAAGCGCTGAAGAAACATTTTTAATACCATCGATCCCATTTAGGATCGATTCTAAATCTTAATGAAGTTTTAATTCATATCAGCCCTAAGGCTATAAAGCTTCTAGTTAGAGTGGCTCAGGTTATCCTGATCTATCTCTATAGTT
>NW_015150977.1:402542-405348 GCF_000732505.1 Cyprinodon variegatus | reverse complement strand
GGTGAATGGGATTATTATTACAGCCGGAAACCTGAAAATCAATGAACCTGTTTATCTTGTAATTTGGGTTCAATTGTCTCATATCAACTCCAAACGTGTCCCTGGAGATGCTATGTAACAGAACAAAAAGTATTTTTGGATCAGAAGGTTCTGTTCCTCCCAGATTACGGATCTGTCTGTGATCAGAACCATCAGAACGCATCATGGTCTCTCCTTTCCTCTGCAGGTTCAGGCTGTTTGTGGGGGAATCGGTTCCTGCTGCGCTGGTACAGGTTGTTCTGCAGGTTCTGGCTGAAACCCGACCCTGCAGGTCCGATCCGTCGGGTTAGCTTAGCATTCAGGTTTCCCTTCAGGCTCTTCCCACTCAGGAAATGTTTCCCTGAGAGCAGCTGAAAGGAAGCCTCCTCATGTTTCCACAGAGAGCTGCACAGGTGAGGCTCCGCCCCCTGCTGCGTCACCACGGTGACATCATGGGCCTCAGGGCACACTCTGGGTGTGTCGCACAGGAAGCGGCCGCCTGTCGAGGAACTTTGATCGCAGCAGCTGGGAGGAGAAGCCAAAGTTCAGGGACAGGCACGCCTGAGGACAGGTGACCCCATTCAGCCCGGCGCCGCAGACCCGAAGAGGCCTCAGCTCGGGTTCTGCAGACATCAGAACCTCCTCCTGATCCTTAGCTGGACCGTACAGAACCAGTATGATTTAACCAGTCAGAACCGGGCCTACGTGTGCAACAGTTCAACACCTGCAGGGACCAACCAGTTGGACCTGAGGGTGCTGACATCATTGCAGGCGGGGGTTCTGTTGTTCTGATCCAAATCTCCATGGAAACAGTAAAATATAATCAACGTATAAAAAAAAAAAAAAATTGGACCGTTCTGGGTTCGGTTCTGGATGAGTTCCGGCTGCTAGAAGCAAACTGCTCTTTCAGCTGCGACCCAAACGTTCCAGCAGAAAGGCAACACGAAGTCTGAAGCAGAACCAGAACCGACTGCCTGAGCAGAACCGGGCCCCAGAGGAAGGAGACTGATCAGAGGGAGAACTGGAGTCCGATCCGATAGAGGAAGGCAGTAAAACGTCCAAATAATGACAGGACCCAGAGATGTTCTGTTCTCTTCTTTAAAAGCATAAAAAGGATCACTTCCTGTCAATAAATGGTCACTTCCTGTCAATAAATGGTCACTTCCTGTCAATAAATGGTCACTTCCTGTCTGCAACACCAACAGCTGACTGAACCACAAACACTGGACAGATCCAGTCTGGACCTTTTATCTCAGAACTACAGGAGCCCCCGGGTCCAGGTCCTGGTTCTGATCCAGGTCCAAACCCGGCATGAAGCTCTCAGGTTAAAATCCAGACATGAAGACAAAGAACCAAGACGTTCTGGGTCAGTCTGCAGAACCTGAGAGCTGCTGATGAGGTTCTGAGTTCGGTTCCTCCTGAGAGGAAACCAGAAGCTGAGATGGATCCATTTCTACAGAAAACAACAGAGCCTGAAAACGACCCGGGTCAGAACCAAACAGAACCGTACGCGCGCTCGCGCTCTGGAGGCCTCTGATTGGCCGCAGCCCCGGTCTGCCTTTCCTGGACGCGGCAGCTGAGGCACTGAAGGATCCGATGTTCTGAAAGTTCTGATCCCTGCAGCTAAAACTGAAAAAATAAAGTTTGGATTTCTGCCTGAAGGTCATTCGGCTGATTTCCTGTCCTGATTCGGACCCGGTCCGTCTGAGGGCGGATCAGGCGCCGAGCTGAGGAGATGAACCTCCATCTTCTCTGATCTCATTACTGATGGCCTCCACATTAATCCACGCCTTATCAGATCCGAACCGGACGAGCATCAGAGAGCCCGCTGCCCAGACGCCGGGCGGAGCAGATGGAGCAGCAGAACCCCGGATTATCCGGGGGTCTGGGGGGCGAGGATTAGGGAGACAAACCGCCGTCTGAAGCAGCATCCAATCAGGATGAGGCTCAGTAACTGATCTGAGATCAGAATGAGCCTCCATCATAATCACTGAGCAAACAATGAGCTTCATAACCAGTAAAATCATCTGAGGGAAGCTGCAGCTCCTGCTAAAGACGTTTAAAGGTTTCAGCCAATCAATCAACTCCAACTTCTGTCCTGATGAACGTTAGGAAGAGAAATAAAACGTCCCAGAAGTTAAAAAACGATCTGAGATCAGAATCAAAGCCTTCAGGAATAGAATCCTCCTCTGATTTCCTCCTGGTTAAAAAACAAACAGCGTCTCAGTTTATTTCCATACGAATGACATGAGGTCAGCAGAGTAATAAATGAGTTCCTGTAGAAATCAGAGTTTCCAGCTGCAGGTTCAGTCCTGACTCACAACCATGTGATGAATCATCATCATTCGCATCGTTTCTGCAGAACCAGACGGATCCTCCAGCATCAGGATGGTCGTTTCTGCTCCCACACACAGAATCAACCAGTTATCAGCAGCTGACTCTCAGCCTCATTCAAAACTCCATCCAGAAATAGCTGAATTTTAACTGAAGCGGACACAGGTTCTGTCTGAAGAGGTCAGCTGTGTCAGACCAAAGTCAGACGAACCTCTGAGACCCTCGCCTTTAATTCGTCCACCATGTTGACCTCCCATCTCAGCAGTTTTTAGTTTTAACGCTTCTATCTGCATTGTCTTTAAAACTTTTTAATAAATCCAGCATCTAAACTAATATGTAAAACTCAGTTTCCATGTATGGTTAATGGAAATATTCCTTATATGTTTACATTAATTATGTTTTTGATTAATATCCTTTTGCTAAAATGACATCAGAACGCTGATAATATTAAGTG
>NW_015150977.1:399299-401097 GCF_000732505.1 Cyprinodon variegatus | reverse complement strand
CGTTGGTGGAAAATTACGCAATTAGGTGACTTTTTCCGTCCCTGGTGGTGATATTTGATTAATGGAAGAGCTGAAGGTGATTAAAACAAGAGAGCTAATCTAAAAAAAAAGACATGGCTACGGCTTGATGCTAACATGTTCGTTAGCTGTCAGAATTCTGAGATTAAAGTCATAATTCTGACTTTTTTCCCCACATTAAACTGAAATAATATTTAAAAATCAGTTTACTTTTTTTCCAAATGTCCCTAATCCTCTTCCGTAGTTTTATCCGTTTTCCTCTCAGAGGGCCCCCTGCCTGTCTTTGCCTAGGGCCCCAAATTTCCTAAATCCGCCCCTGTATGTAAACGTTGACCTGTTGGACCCATCAGAACTGTAATGACCCCCCCCCCCACACACACACACACACACACTTATCAGACTCAGGCAGCAGCAACAGGTGGATCACAGCTTCAGCTTCAAAATCCACCTGAATCAAAACCAGGTTCGGACCCACCGGACCGGAGCGGACCCGGTTCCAGCAGCAGCTCTCCCTCTGATTGGGTCGGGAGTTGTGTTTGGCAGGTGTGGGTCAGGTAACCGGGACTCACCTTGGTGAACAGCTCGTTCACAGACATTCTTCCTCTCTGTCCCTCAGTCCGTCTACAGCCCTCTGAACCCCATCAGGACTCCACCTCGGTCCGGTTCGGTCCCGGTCCCTCAGGTTCCGGTTCTGGAAGCAGCAACAACAGGTGTCCGCCGGAGTTTCGGCTCCCTTTGGGATCAGTTTAGTTCCTGGAGGCGGGCAGGTGCTCCCTGCTGCTCTCACAGTCGGTACCGCCTCCCTCTCCGGGTCCAGCTAACTTCTCCCGGCCAGCTGAACCAGAACCGAGCCGCCAGTAGAACCAGTAGCGGCAGCAGGTGGTGAAACAGAACCGTCCGGACTGGTTCTTCCTGACCGCCGTGTTTCCTGCCAGCCGCTCTCTGATTGGCTGCTTCCTGGATCCTGGCCAGGTTTCAACTGGATGCGCGCCGCGATTAAGCACCTGCGCTGAACCGCACACGGGCACGCGCAGAGACATGGAAGCGGTTCAAGCTGAGGCTCGGGGACCCGCAGAGGGTCGCAGGATGGTTCTGATGGGTCAGAGCCTTAAAGGAGCAGATAGAAGCTGCTGCTCCTCAACTTCATTACATCTGATCCCAGAACCACCACAGAAGACATACAGACACTTTATAGCAGAGTAACCAATTAAAAACCAGAATAAAGTCCGAATAAAGAAAATTATCAACCACTAAAGGTCCGGAGACATTTTTAATTATAATCTGTTAATTTAAACAGAATTTAACACTGAAATAAAATGAGATTTTTATGCATCTATGTTATACATTACATTTTTAAATAAAAATAAAAAATAGAAAATTTTCCCATTTGAAAATCTAAAGTGTTTTTTGAAGTAGAGAAAAACAATCGTTCAGTTTGGTTTATAGACAATTTCCTGATTCACATATTTTCAGAGATGGGAAGTAACGAAGTACAAATACTTCGTTACTGTACTCAAGTAGGTTTTTCTGATATTTTTACTTTACTTTACTACTTTTTTTATGGCGACTTTTTACTTCTACTCCTCACATTTTTACACAAATATCTGTACTTTCTACTCCTTACATTTTTAAAAATTGGCTCGTTACTTTAGTTTTGAATCATTTCAATGGAGTTACCGTTATTATTTTTCACGTCATCAATACCAAATTCAATCTACGTTGCATTTGACGCATCACTACAAGATGAATCGACAGATTCGGCGGTATTCATTGGCGGCAA
>NW_015150977.1:396410-397262 GCF_000732505.1 Cyprinodon variegatus | reverse complement strand
AAATGAAACAGACAACACATGCACTCTAGAAAGGCTTTTACTTTGAAATAATTTACTGGCTTGATAAAGAATAAAACCATAAGGTCTGTATCATGTTTATAGACTGTTTATTCAAATATACAGATTAATTGCAGAAATTTAAGGGGCTCTAACATAAAAGAGAATATGAAAATAACTTTTTTAATTATTGAAATAATTTTTAGAGGGTAGATATTTAGAGAGAATCATATCTCTGTATTTAAGGCATGTTTTTCCTTTTCTATTAATGCTACGTTCAAGTTTTCTAAGAAAGAATCCATTAAAGGAAAAGTCCGGTCAGCAAGGAATGATCAGCGGATCATTATTTATACCTAAAACTAATGTTTGTAGTGATTTAATGAATTTAGCGTTAATCAGTAAAGAACTTGATCAACAGCCGATACCGCACCGTGACGTCACAAACCAGTAGGTGGCAGTAGTGTTCTTTGACAAACATGGATGCCTCCAGTAAAGCACATTCACATGAAAATTAATCTTAATTAAAGACACTCAATTGTATATTTAAAGTACTTTCAGAAGTTTGTATTCTGAATATGACTAAACTTCTTTAAATATCAAATAGTAAGACCTTTAAATAGTTTGTTGTGATGCATGGGAATCAGTTATACAGTTGTGACTGACTGACACTTTTTTTTGATTGAACTTAACATCACTATTTTGTTTTGGTACCATTAGGTCTTTTTACTTTTTTTATTTTTTAACAATTGTTTGTTATGTAACAAAAAGCTTCACCGGGAGCAGAGGTGTCTGAGGTCACTGATCCCTAGAAAGGAAATGACTGAAGCGGTCGATTGAAGAGGAGTCGGCAGGAAG
>NW_015150977.1:393775-395588 GCF_000732505.1 Cyprinodon variegatus | reverse complement strand
GTGAATATTGGAAATGCAGTCTAATATAATGCAAAGATGTGAATAGTTCCATCTGAAAGGATTGAAAATAGTTGTTTTTAGACCTGTCACAATGACAAATTTCGCTGAACGATTAATTGTCTCAAAAATTATTGCGATAAACGATAATTTTGTTTGAAGACCTTTTTTACACTGATTTAATGGAAATGACGTAAGGCCACATGCGATTTCCTGCCAAAGATAAACACACTTTATTTTCAACAGAACACTTAACATTGGAACTAGTTAACAAAATAAAACGAGAAATAAAAATCAAATGGACTCTCAGTCTCTGTTAACTAAAAATACAGTTGAATAAAAACTAAACACGAGATAAAACCAAATCATCTCGGTCATTTGGTTTGAATCCAAAATACTCACTGCGGCTGTTGCATTTGGCTTTGAAACCAGTTCCATTTCGAGTAGAAATCTGATATCTGAGATGACGGTCCTGCTGCTGAAGCTCCTCAGAAATGTTATTAGCACCCAGAACAGTAGTGAGAAGTTCAGCATCCATTCTTTATCTGCTTTGTGTGTCATCTGCTACGGTTGCTAGGCGACGGAGCATACACTGACAGTCGGAAAAGGCTGGACCTGTTTGAATCTGTAGCTGAACTCTTCTAGTTTCCTTATTTTCATGCCGTCAGAAGGATCCAGTCCAGGTAGACCGGGTCCTTCTGAGGACTCAGCCTCTGAAATCCAACGCAGCAATACACCGCCTTGTGAAACAGCAGTTCCACTCTACACCACAGGGTGGCAGCAGTGATACTCTCAGGGGTTCCTAAACTTTTCCGCGCTGTGCCCCGTGTTACTATCCGATCTCTACCGTTAGTGCGACCCCTACCTGCAGCTCATTTGCATAACCAGATATAAATCCAGGTCACCCTCAATTGTAAAAAAAGAACTAAATAAAAATGTTCCCTCCCTGAAAACAGTAAAAATACTAATAAATGCATTTAAATCCTTTCTGTTTTACGACTAATCTCTGCCCAATAGGTAAAGGAAATGGGATCCTACGCTACTCCCTGGAGCTAACTTTTTCAGCTTTAAATTTAAACATAAATCTAGTCTTTTTGAGTTTTATCTTTTCCTTTTGTGTTTACATTATGGCATATAGTGCGTAATCTAAAGGAAGAAGCAACTAAAATGCAGATAAACATGGTTTAACCATGAGCGTGATGACATCATAGAAGCAGTTTAACAGAGAAAATGTAAAAAGCATCAAATTTTCTGAGAAAAATCATATTTTTTTTTTTTTTAAACAGGATAGAAATAAGTAATTCAGTACCATAATTACATTATTTATTGACACCTGGATGTATATCTGGGTATGCAGGACAAATCAACAAAAATGTAAAAATGTTTTCTTAATTTAATCCCTGTTAAAATTTTTTGACATAAAAACATTAGCTAATCTTTTCAAAACTATATTGTTTACACTGATAAAGAATGTTTCAACTGCTAATGAGAACAGAACAAAGCAAATCAAACCTCTGAAGTATGTGTGCAGTGGAGGGGCGTGGCCTAATGTCTGTCAGCACCAAAGTCATTGTTTACCTGTAGACGTGCTCTAGGTTTTATCATGAGAATCGTTACAGGTGAAAAATACTTACAAAGGCATGTTACTACAGACGGGAGAAGGAATTCCAGTTCCCTGTCAGCCAGCTTCAAAGTTCAATTTTACATCCTTTGGTTTTTCATGTTAATATATTTATTACATTTATTCATATGTAATAATAATGGTCAGAAAATATTATATTGCATTATGAAGAACTAAATTAACATCTCTGTTGGA
>NW_015150977.1:391778-392910 GCF_000732505.1 Cyprinodon variegatus | reverse complement strand
CCCATTGTGGGACAATAAAGGGATCTTCTATTCTATTCTATTCTATTCTATTCTATTCTATTCTATTCTATTCTATTCTATTCTATTCTTCCACTGAAATCAGTTTTCAGCCACCCATCAGAGCAAATTGGCCCCTGCTGTACCATCTATGGAGTCGTTTTGTGTTCCATTATTGTTGCAAAAAATGTAAATAGAAATACAAAAAAAAAAATGCAATTTAGACATGAAATAAATAAAAAACTTTGCTGTTTTCTCAGGATTTATTTTTCCAAATACATTTTTTTTCCAATTTGTTTTTATGTTTTATTTTTTTTTAAATGTTATTTTGTTCAGTTAGTCTAACAAATTGCATTCTTTTCAAACTGCGTTTTATGGATCAACTTCTCCGCTCCGACCATAAATGTGTTGTTGCTAAAGTCCAGGAGACTCATAGAAAAAGTGTCTTCGCTTCTCCCTCCAGAAAAAAATGTTGAAAAAAAAATTGCAATTTGTCAAACATCCAATAAAAAAAAAGAAAAATTAAATATGAAACAATTTAAAAAGTTAAAAATAACTTTTTTCCACTAAAAACATATATTAAAAAAATAAAATCTGAGGAAAGAAAGTTCCTTTTTTGATTTAGAAATTTTCCACAGTTTAATTTCTCAGTTGCATATTTTTCAAATCTCCATTTACAAAAAGTGTTCTTTGCAACAATAATGGCTCTAATTTCACTCCATAGATCATTTCTTGTTTCTGTGAGGAACACTGGAGGTGTGTGTGTGTGTGTAGGAGGGCCGGCATGAGCGAGGGCCCTGTCAGCAACAGGAAGCCACCGTGAATAATTCTCACGACTCCTCAGCAGCTCCGACTCCTCTGCATCAGTTTGTGGTTAATTTAACAATTAGAGTCAAAAGGAGGAATGCGGCGGAACCGGAGCTATTGTGGGAGAAAACGGTGAAGATAAACAGTGCAGACAGACGGGTTCAGATCTCCAACCTTTCTCTTTTCAATCATTTCCAGGTCAGAAAACTTTATTTAAATTCAGCTTCAATTCAGTTTATTTCTGTAGCTCCAATTCACATCATGTCATCTTAAGGAACTTTCCAGTTCACCAGATCATCCAATCAAAGTTTTCTATCTAAGGAAAACC
>NW_015150977.1:389297-391363 GCF_000732505.1 Cyprinodon variegatus | reverse complement strand
CATAGAAAAAGAAGCATAGATACAAAAGGCAACTGTCAACCAGCTCCAGGAAACACACAGCCAGGCAGTGAAGTGATCCCAACTGGACCAGTCATGAAGGCTGCAGCAGCTTAAACAGAGTCTGATGGGAACTGAAGGCCAGAACCCATCAGGGATGCAGTAGAACAAGTCTGAGCTCATGAACCCAGATCCATCACAGATGGAACCACAGGAACCCTAAATCTCACAGACCCAGTTCCACCGCCTGAAGGTCTGACCTGGATGAACCTGTTTGGTCGTCCAAATATAGATCTATGAATCCTAGTGAGAGTTCTCACTCTGCTGATCCTCATAAAAACAAAAAAAAAAAAGACTTTCCAACACGTCAGCAGAAAACAATCTGGTCCCAATCAAACCATCAGACTGCTTCCAGATGGATTCTGGGAAATGTAGGCGCCAGTTTTCCAGTTTTAGCTTTGCTCAAACTTTGTCATTGAAGAAAAAAACCTTCTGCTCTGATTGTCACAGAAACACCACAGATTATTCATCTCGCAGGTAATTTGATGTTTTCTTCCAAATCCGTGACCAGAACCAGAACCAGAACCAGAACATCTGAACAACTCTGAAGTTGTCCAGACAAACTAGAAGCAGCAGGAAGTTAAATGTTGGACCTGCTCAGGCGACCCGGTTCTTATCTGACAGCTTGTGTAATGAGATGATAAGTGAACTTTGACCCCCCCCCCCAGCCTGCAGCTCCTTACCTGACAGTAGGGGTTATAATCAGAGGCCATCCTGCCGGCCCACCAGAACCTCCTCAGTGCTGCATTCAGGCGTCTGCCGGGTTCAGTCCCAGACCTGTCTGAGCTCAGCTATTATTCTTACGCCAGCTAATGGGTCCACTCCCAAACCACTCCTGCTGCAGGTATGAGCCGTCTACCCGCCGCCCCGCCCACACCTGCCTCTGTCAGGCCTCACAGACGAGCCTCTGCTGTCCGTCCATAGAGCTGGGGGGGTGGGGGACGCATCCTGCTGACTCTGATGCTCCAAAATGAAACCCAGCTCTGGTACTTATTGCCTGGATCAGTCTGCAACGAGGTGAAGGATGTTAAACCTTTAACCTAAAAGCAAAAACAGTCATAAAATAAACTGTAATTAAAGGGTTAATGAATATTAAATACAAGACTTTTTTTTAAAAAACAAATCAGTGTTTTGTGAAAATGGAGCCGGGTGGCTGTCAGCCGGACTCTGTGGTTCTGTAGCTCCCTCACATCAAGAAACGATTCAGACTATCAGAGGTTCTGATGTCAGATCGGTCCAAACTCTGGAAGCACAGAACATTTTCTTCACCACAGCATCTGTGTCCAGAACCGGAACTCATTCAGCAGCAGCTTCAGATATCAGACATGTGGCCAAACTGGAGGACAGTCTGACCACTGAAAGAAACCAGTCAGAGGGTTCTGATGTGGGAGCTGATTGGTCGTTTCCTAAACCTTCAGGAAACGTGAGCGAAAGCAGAGCGGCGGATGGATCATAGGGGAACAGAGGACAGCGATAGTCTGGGAAGGTGGGGTACTTAATCAAACCACTACTTTTTTATTTTATTTTAGTTTTTACGGCACTACTGGCTCGTTTTATGTGCATACGGCTAAAAGGAAAGGGGGTAGAGACATGCGGCAAAGGACCACAGGTCAGATTCGAACCCGGGTCGGCCGCATCGTTAAAGGTGTTCAGTCAAATTATCTTCCTGTAAAGAAACAAATCATTTAATCCTGATAAAATAGGCTTATATCCACTCAGCATCTACCTTCATAGTTTTTAGATAATCCTTTTTCAGCCTAAATAGAATTCCAGCACCGGTGTTCTGTCAGATCAGCATAACTATAGTCAATAAGATTTGTGTTTATCCCTTTAGTTTTGTATGAAAAATAGATTTTAAACAACTTCAATGGGCGTTTATCCTTTTAGTCATGCACAAAAAAACAAACAATTGAAGATTGCTTAAAAAAACACCAAAGATTAAGTAATTAAATAGTTTTTTGTACTAAAGGGTACATGCCCGTTTAAGTAGTTTAAAGTTTATTTGTCAT
>NW_015150977.1:382604-387501 GCF_000732505.1 Cyprinodon variegatus | reverse complement strand
CAAGCTTTCATCTTTAGTAGACTTGACTACTGTAACGGGGTTTTTACAGGTCTCCCAAAAAAATCAATCAGACAGCTGCAGCTGATTTAGAACGCTGCTGCTGGAGTCCTCACTAAGACCAAGAGACTGGACCACATCACTCCAGTTCTGAAGTCCTTACACTGGCTTCCTGTGTCTCAAAGAATTGATTTCAAAGAACTTTTCCTAGTTTATAAATCACTAAACGGTTTAGGGCCTAAACACATTTCTGACCCCCCAGACCTCTAAGGTCATCTGGGACAGGTCTCCTTTCTGTTCCCAGGGTCAGAACTAAACAGGGGGAAGCAGCTTTCAGTTTCTACGGTCCTCACATCTGGAATAAACTCCCAGAAACCCGCAGGTCCGCTGCTACTCTCAGTTTTTTAAAATCAAAGCTGAAGACCTTTTCTTTTTGATGTTGCCTTTCTCTGAATGGCGTTCATTTCTTTACTGTTTAATCTCTTATACTGCAACGTAATTTTTATTCTTGTGTTTTATTCTGTTTTTATTTTTAACTGTTTCTTCTGTGTGAATTGCCCTGTTGCTGAAATGTGATATACAAATAAAGCTGCCTTGCCTCGCCTCGCCTGATGGTACTTTCATCCACTAGATGTTCCGAATAGGGCTGAAACAATTCCGTTTAATCGTGATTAAACGATTACTGAAATATCCGTCAACTAGTTTAGTAGGCAGCAGGCTACTTCCATGCTTACCCCCTGCTCAAACGCTCAGTATTGTAACTCTGTTGTTATTGTAAATATACAAGGACTAGGATATATATAAGGACTTTATCTACAAACAAACTGAGCAAAAACAAAATATAAAATGCATAAATAACAAGTCATACAACAGCAGGTTGAAAACTCTGTTTGCAACCAGACAGCTAATGGCAGATTGATATAAAGAATGTTTTATGCTGCTTTAATGAAAGCAGCTCAGTGTTTTAACACTAAATTATGCTTTTGGTCTTCATCCAGTTTTTAATCCAGCAATAATTCTCTCATTTCTGCAGACTTCACACTGTTAACTGATTTTATATCCAGGTTCTTTTACAGCAGCAGCAGTCCGGCCCGTTTGGACCCAGTTCAGACTAGTTAGAACCTTTTTGAGTCCACTGTTGTTGTTATTGTGTCTCCAGGTGAGCTGACATGGTTGTGAAATGTTCCTGGAAAAGTTTCCCAACACAAGGATCGACAGCCGGACCGTTCATACAGAGCTGTGAATGAATCAGTCAAACCTTCTCACGTCACTGTGGTTGGATCCACCCGCTGCCACAGACACAGGAGGCAGATCCACCCACTTCCACAGACACAGGACGGTCCATGAAGCCAGCCTTCAGCCTTACTGCTGCTTCTTCTTTAGATGTTTCCTCAGGATTCTGTGATTCATTTAAAGATTTCATTCCTGTCCAATCAGACCAAAGGTTTCCTCTAAAGAGAAGCAACATCAGAGCCGCACCGCATGCAGGAAACTGAAGCGATGAATCAGGAAATGTTTTCTGGATAACAGAGAATTTTTTACTCTTTCTGAGAAATCACAGTGCCACCAGAGCAGAGCTTCCTGCGTAATGGCAGCAGGAGAGCTTCACCAGAGAAGAAGTCACTGTGATCCAGGGAACCATGTTCATTATCAGGTGCATCATCGCCACCAACTGGAGAGGAGTGGAACAGCTTCTAAAATTTTGTTCACTTTTACAAACTCAGACGCAGACATATTTGTTGACATTTCTTAGACCATATTTATGACTCATGATTCAATTCAATTCCATTTATTTATGTAGCGCCAATTCACAACACGTCATTTCAAGGCACTTTACAGAGATAATTCAACCAGATATTCCAGTCAGATTGGCTCAAAGTTCTCTATCTAAGGAAAACCAGTTGATTGCAGCAACTCATTGACTCAAAGGCAATCCCTCCAACTAAGCATGACAGAAGCAGACATAGAAAAAGAGGAATAGATACAAAAATCAGCTGTAAAAAGGCGGCCCCGACCAGGAAACACACAGCCAGGCAGACGAGCTCCGGCCAGCTCCCATGTCAGAGGATGAAGAGAGCACATCCAGTTAGTCACAGTCAGAGAAACAGGACTACACTGGAAAACAGGCCAAGCTCCAACATCTAGAAACAAAGGAACCAGACCAGATGAAGCTACTATGAGAAAAAGCAGAGAGAGCAGAACGTTAGAGATTGAACTAACAGATTCTGCAGAGTGGGAGAATAGAGATAGAATGAAGCAGAATTATGAAAAAGGGGTCCGTATGTCCTCCAGCAGTCTAAGCCTATAGCAGCAGAACTATAGAGAAATATGTTTGTTTGTTGTTTTATTCCCGCTCTGGCTATAAACTGACCAATCAGGCTGGTTCTGGATGTTTGGGCCTCTACATGTGCCAGCAGATGTGTTGAGGCGTCCATGACGCATATACCTCATAAGAGCCATAAGAGGAGAACAAAGATGATGTTTGCTGGTTCCAGACCACATCAAACCGGCTCTATCAGTGATGATGATGTGATGAAGAGTTCTGTTGAACAGGTTTCTATCAGCTGATCTGACGTCAGCACCCTTTCACTGTAAAAGTCTCATGCTTTGTGGATCTCCTCTGTCAGCTGAAGTGTTATCAGGCAGCTCACCTGTCTGAGCTGCTGACTCACCTGAGTGGGTCTCCCTCAGGCTGCAGACCCAACCAGTCAGAGTAAAGGTTATTATGAAGAAACTGCAGAAATGATCCCGGAGCAGCCAGACTGTCTGGATCTGAAACAGCTCTGCTCTTTTAAAGCAACCAGCGACATCTAGTGGTCATGGAGGACAGGCGTCTGCAAACATCTGCGACCTTTGAAAACTAGCAGATCATTTTACAAAATTTGGAAAGAAAATTAATCTTCAGAAGGGGTTCTTTTCAAATATTACAGCATAAAAATATTAACTTAGCATGTCGTTAATTTAAAATCTTATGTTATATTTCCAATTAATTACAAACTTTGTCACAGTTCTTGATAAAACTAAAACAAAACATAAAATATCTCAAATGCATGTCCACAGTTAAAGGGATCCAGGTTCAGTTTAGACTCACAATATTAGAGCAAAAGATAAAAACATCTTTTGTTACTCAGCCATCCTCAGATAGAGGGAGCATTAAATTATTATTATTAAGTTATAGTTGTGTTTAACCATAATTAAAAACAAGAGGTTTTAAGTAAGAAATACTTTGTTTCATTACTTAAGTAGAAATATTGGCATCGATACTTTACTGGAGGAATTATTTTTCTGCTCTACTGCTTTTTTTTTTTCCAATTATCTCTACTTTCTACTCCCCTAACATTTAGTTAGTTTTGTTTCATTTAAGTTAATTTTCTTTATGGGCTGTTGGTTTAAAAAAACTACCCTATTAATTTCTCTGTGGTTGGACTCGGTGCTGCCCCAACTTGTTGCTCACTACATAGCAAAATAAATCGTTTTTCAAGATGATGCAAAGTTAAATGTTACCATTAGTTATAAAACTAAGAAAATTAAGTCTAAGGCGGTTATCATCCAGAATTGTAGAAAAATGTTCCTTTAATAGGGTAGAGCAGTAAAGATTCTGTCCTTAACAGTTTTTCTTGAATTACTTTTACTTTTATACTTTAGGTTGTTTTAAAAATGCTACTTTTACACTTTTACTGGAGTAAAAAGCTGAAGTTGATCCTAAAACTTCTATAAAAGCGTTTTTAAAGAGTAGGATTTATACTGGAGGAATAAACATGAATACTTTTGACACCTTTGTTAAAGATATATTTTGTCAGAGAAAAACAAATCTTTTCCTGAGAGCTTTGGCGCCCCCTGGTGGCCCGGACCAGGAGTCTGCGGCTGATCAAACCCAAATGGAGGTAAATAAAGCTCCATCCAGACCAGCTGAGGGAAAATCACCAGAACTTCTTCTCTGTAGACCTTTTATTTAAGGTTTTAATTCTATTAACAGATGTAAATTAAAAAAAAGGGGGCAGTGAAATTAAAATTTCTCTAAAATACTAGTGACCATAAATAAATATTTATTTTTAGAACACTGTTTTTTTTATTATTTAGGATCTCTCCATAGGGATATGTTATAAACATAAAGAGACCTTGAGTCTCAAACAGAAAACACGTCTAACTTCAAATGATCTGTTTAACATTTAATCCTAAATGATTAAAATCCTCTGATAGGTTCACCCATCCTCCATCTGCCTCATGGCCGCCTCTCTATCTGCATGAAGACGAATCATTTAGATCTTTATGAATCAGAACTACAGACTCTCATCATGGAAATCTCCTCCAGATGTGAATCTGCGTTGGACGGCGTCTTTAAAGGAAAAGTCCAGTCAGCAAGGAATAATCAATGGATCATTATTAATACCTAAAAGTAATATGTTTGCTGTGATTTAATGAATTTAGCGTTATCCAGTAAAAAATTCAAACTATTTTTGGTGACATCACTGAATCTGGGAGCGGCCCAAATATAGTAACACCTCATTAGTTGCAGCCGACTGTTTAGGGCATAGAGCTTGGAATCCAGAGGTTCCCTTAACCCCACACTGCTCCCTGGGTGCCGCATGATGGCAGCCTACTGCTCCCTAAGAGGATGGGTTAAATGCAGAGTTCATCTTGTTGCTCTGTACTTGTGACAGTGTAATGACAATAAAAGCTGGAAAAAATTAGCAGGTTTACTGATTCTGAGCTCCTACCAGCTCCAGATTTAAAACACGCTGTAGATCTAAATACGGAAGAACTGAGCGGGACTCAGAGTGGACTTATTTAAGGTTTTATTACAGGTCTGTTCTGCAGATCCAGTTATTAGGTAAAAATTGGAGATCCTCATTTCATCTCTGCTGACCTCAGCCGTCTGAAAGGATGGCAGCTGCCATCC
>NW_015150977.1:378062-382300 GCF_000732505.1 Cyprinodon variegatus | reverse complement strand
ATGGATGGATGGATGGATGGATGGATGATGGATGGATGGATGGATGGATGGATGGATGGATGGATGGATGGATGGATGGATGGATGGATAATATCTGTCATTATGAACAGAAAGACCAAACAATAAGAAAGAGAAAATTTGCAAGAAAGCAGCTGAATACTTTTCTAAAGAATGCTTCTTTATTTGTCCCTCAGTGAAAAGATTTATTGTCATTAGCAAATTGACAGGCAATTGATAGTACAGAGTGGAAAAGTTTACATATGCAAAATCCAATAAGATAAAATAATTATAGTGCTTAATCAAAAGTATAGTACTTCCCTACATTACATAAACAACTATGCTGTTATCTGATCTAATGCTTTACCAAACAGGAAAGTTTTACCCCCTGCATTTTAGTTATATCTCTCAAGGAGTGCTGGATACTATGGAACACCAAAACTGCCAGAGGAAAGCACCAACCCCACTGGCGCCACTGTGACCCTGACAGAATAAGCTAGAAAAGGTGGATAGAGATATATAAACCACCTCCAAAAATAAACCAATACAACAAACTCACCAATTGATTAATTGAGACATTACTTTATGTAAGTTTATACTTTTGCTAAAGTAAACCACCATCCAACATACAACCCATGTGCAGCATTGGAGCACAGATTTATATTAAAGCCTCTTTGATAAAATCATTTATAATGCGTGTATCATTTATTTGGACTGCATCTTGCAGAGTCCACACACACTAATATAGAGAAGTTCAAGCAAACCCTCCGGAGTGATGAGTGGATTATCCCATTTTCTATTGAGAGTATCCAGATCATTGGCTGACAGGATGAGCTCAGCTATAGCGTGGAGCTCCCCTTCCTCCTGGAGTGGGAGCGGTGGAGACTCTGGAAGTTCGCTCTCACCATCCACCAGACTGTCCATCTGGAGATAATGTTAGGTTTGTGAAATTATGTAAATAATGTTTAATATGTAAAGAGATTATCTAGTCATTAAACTCACCATGCTCATAATGCAGTTTAGTGTTTCAGGACCACTTTTAGCCAGTAGAGCGGCCAGATTGCCTGGCAAGGCTGCAAAGAAACCAAACCATCAGAGCACAGATCAATATGAACTTATGACTGAAGTTGGGAAGTTAAAAAGATGATATCCACACCTACTAATTACAATTTAAATTTCCCACTTGAAGGCACCATTAAACTACCATGAAACTAGATAAAGGAATAGCTGTACAACTTAACAATTAAATATATAAAATAGAGATAGAGTGGGACTAGATCTGCCTAACTTCCAAAACTACTACTTAGCAAATAGACAACAATACATCTCTAAATGGATTAAAAAAATTATCCCTTAGATGAGCCCTGGATAGATCTAAAATAGAAAATATGCAGTAATTCAATTTCAGATTTGTCGTTTATTAGCTTAAATATAAAACAGCATTAATGCTTTAAAACTATTAACATCAGCTTTTCTCTGAAAGCATGGTGAGATTTTCTTAAAATGACGAAGTCATCACTTATCCTTGGCTGTCGTACAGCCATCTGGAATATTCCTGACATTCTACAAAACAATAATATGATCAACTTTCCGGACTGGAAGAATAAGGGTATTAACTATCTGGATAATTTATTTGAAGGAACGGAGTTTATCACATTTGCTAGATTAAATATGCAATATGGCATTAATAAAAAAAAATAATTATTTATGAATATGAATGAATTAAATCTATAATTAGAAAAATTTAGCCATATTAATGGTGGTTTAGAAATTCCAACTAATATATCAGAGTTCCTAGAGTTAAACTCGACGCCAGAGTGTTTGCCAGTTTTGGGAAGTCATCCTGCAAACTGGAGTTTTTGGCCTTCCCCCCCCTGGAAGGATTGTTAAAGCTTCACACTGAGCAGGAGATTAATCTCCACACGTACCGTTCAAGTTCTCCTGGAAAAAACTAAGTGGCAGTCTGCTCCATAGCTCCTCAAGAAACCATCCTAACCAAAGCAAAACCCTGTCCGCCCTCCAACAAGTGAACCAAATTCTGGAATAATCCACACTGACTGGATTCTGGGAAGAACACCTTTTTCTGGAAACTTCCGGTTAACCAGCTCTCTGAGTTACTCTGGATCCAACGCATTGTGCTTTCAATATACCTGTTAAACTTTTACTCTGGTTCTCTGAGTGGTTTCCTGCATGTGGATCAGATCCCTTAAAAAGAACATGACAGGGAGAGTGGCTACAGCAGTTCCAGGTAAAACATCAGAGGTCTCTGTCCAGAAGAGCGCAGTCCTAGGAACAGCTAAGATACTGTGCAGAACCCTCAAACTCCCAGGCCTCTGGTAGAGGACCCGAGGATGACACATACCACCCCACGAGGGGTGAGAAAATAGTTTTTTTTTATAGATATATAATAAATATAAAGCCCTATTTACAACCATGATGACTCAGATGCATGACCACTATTTAAAAGGAAATTCAGGATTACTTGTTATTTACCGTTTAAAGCATAGACCAGCAGGTGAATGGCTTCTTTCAGATCTATGCCCATTTTGGAAACATCAAGTAGATCCATAAACAAGGCAACGGCTTTAGACTGGCTAGGCTGATATTCATCATCACCACTCTGATCCAGCTGAAAGGAGATAGGGGAGTCAAATAATGTGGATTTCGATCCCATAAATCTTTGCTTAGACGTTATTTTGTACTGTGTCCTCCAGCAGAGCCAGAGCTTCTCTGTCCTCCAGAATCTCAGTGAGTGTTTTCATCAGGCCCCTGCGATTCGACTCATGGACATCAGCAAGAGGCATCAGGGTCTCTTCATTGTTTCGAAATACATCTGGAAAAGCATTACATTAAATATTAGTTATTTCAGGAGATGTGGGATTAATGATTTTAACATTTCTTCTGACAACAGATTCAGGGTGGCAGAGCTGATTCCTTTTATCCTCGGGCTCTTCTGGATAAATAAAATATTAGATTTTTCTGGTGCATTGTTGAAGGTTAAGTCTTTCTCTGAATGCAGTCTAAACAGTGCTATCAGTTCAATACAGAAAATTTGCTAGTTTGAAGTCAAACTTCTCAGCTTTAGGGTTGTGAGAGTTGTTTAATTTGATTAAAACAGTCCAAGAAAAAGCTACTGAAAAATGCAATTAGATTTATGCACTTGGAGTAAGGTTATAGAGTTCTTTGTTCTTATTTTGAATAAAAATCATCCTTTTTCTCTTGCAAATTTTCTTATCTGTTTAAATAAAGAAATGAAATACTTATTTCAATTAAAATTGACCTACCAATTTTGATTTTTTGCAGTGCTCTAGAATGGTGGAACTACTTGAACCTGTTATCAGCTAAATGTTGCAAGCTTAAGCCTCTGCAGGGCCAATGAAATCCCCGGACAATTAGGAATTGTAGAGAGAAATGTTCTGTACTGTCAAAAAGCTTGGTGTCAGTGGCAGGTCAAGAGCCTTCAACAGGATGATAAACCAAAACACTCAGCTAGAAACAGCCAAGAACGTTTGAGGAGTGATCATAGCGCTCTGTATCAGTAGTGCTCTGTCTGTCTGTCTCCCTGCCAGCTCCCAGATCAGCTTTTCTGATTGGTTGATGTGACGCGTCGAGCAGCAAAAGTTCAATTTCTCTAACTCAAGCATCTTCTGCTTCTGAAGCGCGTCACACAGGTCAGATGCTCAGATGCGCTGCTCCTGCTGCTCAAAATGCGCTGCGGGACGTTTCGCTGCGCTATGATGTGTGTCAATCATTGACTTTGCATGTAAACTAGCTGCTGCTGCTTCTCCTGCTGTTTCAGGTGGAAAGATAGCATATGATTAAATACAGTAAGATTGTTATTCACGCTGGCGGTAATGATACCCGGTTACGCCGATCAGAGGCCACTGAAATTAGTGTTGCCTTGGCGTGAAAGTTTGCCAAAACTATGTCAGATTCCGTAATTTTCTCTGGTCCCCTCCCTGATCTGACCAACCCCTGCTTGTCTAGGTGGTGTCCTGAAAACAAAGTGGGCTACATTAATAATTGACAATCCTTTTTGGGAAAGCCTGGTCTGATTCGGAGAGACTGCATCCATCCCACTTTGGATGGTGCAGCTCTTCTTTCTAGGAATCCTTCTGAGTTTATTATTTCTCCAAAACCCTGACCACCCAGGGTGCAGACCAGGAAGCAGAGTTGTAGTTTAACACACATCTCTGCAGCTTCTCTACTGTTACACACTCTTTACTCCATCCAGACAGTGT
>NW_015150977.1:363719-377172 GCF_000732505.1 Cyprinodon variegatus | reverse complement strand
ATCCAGCACTACACCTAGATTTCGGGCCTGATCGACTGAAGCTGTGTGCTAACTTTAGATCTCTCCTCTACTGGTCCAAAAAATATTACTTCAGTTTTGTTTTTATTCAGTTGAAGAACATTATGGCACATCCAGGCATTGATTTCTTCTAAGCATTTCCTCAGTGCTTGAATTGGTTCATGTTCATGTTGGAGCATGTAGATATTGAATAGGAGGGGACCCAGGATGAACCCTTGGGGAACCCCACATGTGATTTTTGTCATCTCTGATGTAAAGTTGTCTACTGACACAAAAAAGTCCCTGTCCTTTCAGTAGGATTTAAACCAGTTGAGAGCTGAACCAGAGAGGCCGACCCAGTTTTCCAGGCGCTCTAACAGGATGGAGTGATCGACAGTATCGAATGCTGCACTGAGGTCCAATAGTACCAGCACTGTGGTTCTTCCACAGTCTGTATTTATACGGATGTTATTAAACACCTTGATAAGGTCGGTCTCTGTACTGTGGTGAGCACGGAAACCTGACTGGAACACGTCAAAGCGGCTGGTCATATCTAAGAAAGTGTTTAATTGTTGAAACGCTGCTTTTTCAATAATCTTACTGATACAGGGGAGGTTTGATATGGGCCTGTAGTTCTGGAGTAGTAGTTTGTCTAAGCTGTTCTTTTTCAGCAGTGGTTTGATATTTGCTGTTTTTAGGGACTGCGGGAAAACACCTGACAGAAGGGACGTGTTTATTATCTGAGTCAAATCAGACGCTATGACAGGCACTGGTAGCTGGCTTGAGTAATTCTTGCGATTTTGATTATTGTTCTGTCTTGAGGATCCAGAGTTTCTGTTTTGCCCTGTCTGCTTTTGGACTGTTTCCTGGATTCTGCTGGCTCACCGAACCTGGACTGTTTTTATGACCCTGACCTGGATTCCCCTTCTGCACTTCAGTGGCTCTCTAATCTTCTGCTTTATGAACTTGGTTCTGTTACGACTACGGCTCGGATATCCCCTTCTGGACACTGTCGCTGCTCGGCGTTGTCTGACATCAGCTCCGCTCAGGGAGGCGGCGCAGGCTGCAAGTGTTGGACAGTCTCCTCCTCGGATTCATCACATCCCTCTGTGATCGGACTGAACTCTGAACCAGGTCAATGACTATTGCTATTAATCATTATCAGCCCTTATTCTTAGTCACTGACCTGATTTTCTGTTTCTACAGAGGAACCGGTTTAGCCACTCAAGCTGACAAGCAGCTGCACGCCGTTTATAAAAAAAGACAGTTTGAACTCATTCGGATCTGTCTGCTTTGAATATTGGGTCCAAGGTTTTTTCGAGCTTGTTACATTACTGCTGTATAAGAAGGCCTTTGTAAAGCAAGAGCAGCATGTTTTTCCTTATTAATAGAGGAGAATAAGAATAATCCTAGATTTCTTTTTAATACAGTTGCCAAACTCACCCAGAGCCATAGCTCCGTTAAATCCCACATGGTTCTAACAGTAATGATTTCATTGGATTCATTATAAATAGGATTGATTTTATTAAAAATAAGACCATTAGCCCTCCTCTACCTATGAATGGGGTATCTCTGGAAGGTGAGGCAGCATCTGAGGTAGCCATATATTCTGAATCCAGTTCAGAAACTCAGAGTTAGCAAAACTACTTTCTTCTTCTAAGCCTTCAACTTGCATATTAAATCCAGTTCCAGCCAGGTTATTTAAGGAAGTATTCCCTTTGATCTCTTCCATTGTAGATATGATTAATCTATCCCTGTTACATATATTCTCATGGCCTCAGATAATGGACTTGTATCTGTGCTCGTCCTGTTGGATCTCAGTGCTGCATTTGATCCAGTTAATCATAATATTCTTTTAGAAAGACTTGAATATTCCATAGGAATTTAAGGAACAGTGCTAGACTTGTTTAAATCGTATCTATCTGACAGATTTTAGCAATTTCAAGTTGTTCACGTTAATGACAAATCTTCCTCATGCTCAAAGGTTACCTGTGGAGTACCACAGGGATCAGTGCTAGGACCAATTCTCTTTACTTTATACATGCTCCCAATCTGTAGAATTATTAGACAGCATGGGATTAATTTCCACTGTTATGCTGATGATACCCAGCTATATCTGTCTATAAATCCAGATGAAGCTAACCCATTACATAGATTACAGGCATGTCTGAAGACAGAAAAACCTGGATGACTCTTAACTTTCTGCTTCTGAATGCAGACAAAACAGAAGTTATAGTCTTTGGACCAGAGTCTCTGAAAAAGAAGCTGATTAGCCAGTCACTTCATTTGGATGGGATTAAACTGATTTCAGATAATAAAGTAAAACATCTTGGTGTTATTTTTGATCAGGACCTGTCATTTAAATCCCAGATCAAAGAGGTTTCTAGAATTTCCTTCTTTCATCTGAGGAATATTGCAAAAATTAGAAATCTCCTGTCCAGGGGTGATGCTGAGAAACTAGTCCATGCATTTGTTACTTCAAGGCTGGACTATTGTAATTCTTTACTATCAGGAAGTCCACAAACTGTAGTTAAAAGCCTTCAGCTGATCCAAAATGCTGCAGCCAGAGTTCTGATGAAAATGAAAAAGAGAGATCATATCTCTCCTATCCTGGCTTCTCTTCATTGGCTTCCTGTTAAATCCAGAATAGAATTTAAATTCCTCCTTCTCACATATAAAGCCTTAAATGGCCAAGCTCCATCTGATATCAGAGATCTGATTGTTCCTTATGTTCCTAACAGAGCACTTCGCTCTCAATCTGCAGGTTTACTAGTGGTTCCTAGAATTTCTAAAAGTAGAATGGGAGGCAGATCTTTTAGCTATCAGGCTCCTCTCCTGTGGAACCAACTACCAGTTTTAGTCCGTGAGGCAGACACCCTGTCTACTTTTAAGGCTAGGCTTAAAACTTTCCTTTTTGATAAAGCTTCTAGTTAGAGTGGCTCAGGTTATCCTGATCTATCTCTATAGTTCTGCTGCTATAGGCTTAGACTGCTGGAGGACATAGGGACCCCTTTTTCATCATTCTGCTTCATTCTATCGCTATTCTCCCACTCTGCAGAATCTGTTAGTTCAATCTCTAACGTTCTGCTCTCTCTGCTTTTTCTCATAGTAGCTTCATCTGGTCTGTTCCTGTTTGGCTGTGACTCCATCCTGGAGAGAAATATCAGCTGTGCTGCTGCCATCAACACCTTTGTTTCTAGATGTTGGAGCTTGGCCTGTTTTTCAGTGTAGTCCTGTTTCTCTGACTGTGACTAACTGGATGTGCTCTCTTCATCCCCTGACATGGGAGCTGGCTCGGAGCTCCCATGTCTGTGGAGCTGGTTGACAGTTGCCTTTTGTATCTATGCCTCTTTTTCTATTTATTCTTCTGTCTGCTTGAACCCCAGTGGGCCTCAGCAGATGGCCGCTCACACTGAGCCTGGTTCTACTGGAGGTTTCTTCCTTTTAGAAGGGAGTTTTCCTCTCCACTGTCGCTACAAGCATGCTTAGTGTGAGGGATTGCTGAAGAGTCAAAAATTGGTTTTCCTTAGATAGAAAATTTTTAATCAATTTGACTGTATGAGCTGGTTGAATGTCTCTGTAAAGTGCCTTGAGATGACATGTGTTGTAAATTTGTTCTGTATAAATAAATCTGGGTGTTTTTTTAATCACAGATAAATCAGACATAGTGACAATTGTGATAGTGGTTCCACTGAAAGAACACTATTCTTTCTCTTACCTTCACTATGGGACCAGAAGGTTGTATTTAGAAATGACAACTGTATAGCTATTCTTCATTTATTCAGATGAACATTTTCAGACAGAGCAAATTCTGAAATCCTCAAGGTTTAATGGCTTAAGAACCATAAACATAATTTCTGATCGTATAACTTTGATACACTGTTAGGGATTGCTGTAGAGCCAACAACACAGTGCCAGCAAATATAAACTACATACTGCCACATACTCATGCTCATCTAATAGGACTGTGACCTGTAAAGTCAAAGACTTAATGCCATCAGCTGCTTTTCCCTAGATAGGAAACATTTTACCAATTTGAATGTATGATTTGCCGTGAGATGATGAGTTATGCATTGGTGCTACATAAATAAACCGAATTGCAACTTATTGTTGAGTAACTTACCAAAAAAGGGAACTTCAGCACCTATTTCAGGGGAAGGAGAACTCCCTGTGGTCTCCATACCCCTTTCAAAATCTGTCAAAGCATCAATAAATATGGAAAGACAGCATTAAAATCCATAATTCTAGTGAAGATAAACTGACAGTAAATTAAATAATATAAAAACATTTTCAGACTGCTGAGATGATGGACTAGTTGGGTAATAAAATATATATTTTATATATCTGTAAAGAGCGTTGAGATGATGTTTTGTGGACTGGCGCTATACAACTAAACTGAATTGTAACTTAATGTTAAGGAACTTACCATCAGTGGGATTTCCTTTGTTATAACAAAACTCTACGGTTATGACTTCCTTAGGCACTATGGAAGCTGTCAAGATATCAATGAAAATAGAAATATGGCATCAAAATCTATCATCGAAAATGAATTAAATTATATGAAAACTACAGGTTCAATACATTCTTATGTGACTGCACTGAGCAGAACCAAACGTAAATCCTACAAACAAAAAAGTTTAGAGGTTTTATTGCTGACAAAGCACCTCAAATGTTTTTAATTTGACCAGTAAAAGCTTTAAAACTAGAGGAGAAAACTAACACTGTCATGATCTTAGCACAGATGTCTGGTTTGATTACTTATTTCTGTCAGGAAACGGTGTTGGTTTGGAAGACCCAAATGCAGAGGCCAGTAGGCAGAGGTGAATTTAAATGGGTTTATTAAGGTTCACAGGAACTGAGGCAGGAATCAAAATCCAACAGAAAATAACAAACGCACCAGAACCAAGGAGACATCAGGGGTAAACCAAAAATCTAGGAGCCAGGAAGAGACGAGGAAAGCAGACAGATGTTAGACGAGGATCCAGCAAACAGGAACTGAAGAGGGAGGGCTTTTAAAGGGGACAGAGACAAAGAGAGGGCTAACGAGGGGATTGGAAACAGGTGAGGGCAGAGCAGAAAACAGAGCTAGGGAAAGAGGACACAAGAGGGCAGCAGAGGACAACAAATGGAAAACCAAGAAAAACAGAAACTAACAAACCAAGACTCTGACAATTTCAGTCCCCTGCTTATCTCAGCCCAGTTTTTCATTACTGCTCATCTGTTCCATCGGCTTCAGTATCTATTTAACCAGCCTTAAGACCAGTAATCTGTACCTGATTATTTTTGAGCCATTGGTGAGAAGTATTCAAGCATTCCTATATTTTCTATTAACTCTGGACTCTGGAGCTCTGAGTCTGCCTCTCCACTTTCTGATCTATTTGCCTGACCTGTCTTCGGACTCCTGCCGGCTCTCTGTCTGCCTGTGTGCCGAACCTGGAACTGTTTCCAGACTCCATTCTGTATTTCTCCTCTGCACCTCTTTGTATCTCTGATCTCCTGGCTCTGACTACCAAGCAAGTCCTCTACACCGCATTTGGCTTCGCCCGCTGGCTTATCCGGCCTTCCTGTGTCTGCTCGGTTCTGATCTCCTGCATGTCCTCTGACCTCTGGAACTTCAGCGTCTAGGACTCGCTGGGTGGCACCTGCTGCGTCTTGTTGGCAGCCAACCAGCTGGAACCAACCTCACCCTCTGGACACGGACTGAAATTTAAGACCAGGTAACTCACACGTTCGTTATCATCCACCTCCAGAAAAACGTGGTCACTAACCGGTTGTCTCCTCCCACAGAGGTTCCTGCCTTAGACGGTGACACTGTTCACTGCACTTCCATTTTCAATAAAAATTTTGAGAAATCTTACTGTTTGTCTGCCTCAAATACTGGATCATATTGTTCTGAGCTTGACACGGACAAAGAAATGTTAATGGTTGTAACCTACCCAATATTACCTCCTCTGGATTGATCTCTAAACAGAAAAAGACAAAACCTCATGAACCAATGATGATAATGCAAGGTGATATGTAATTATATATATATTTTAAGATGATAGATGTAATGTTTGGTTTTTACTCAGGTAACCATCCTCCACGGTTATCTCTTGCAGAGCAAAGGCAAAGACTGTATTTTTCGGCACGGTAAAGGTTGTCGCCTCATTCTGATGAGAGAAGAAGACAAAGAAACAGACCAACTCACATCCTCCATCAGAGAAAATACATGCTTAGTCCTCCAAGTCTGACATTGTACAGGTACATTTATCACAGGCCCTACTTGACTCTGCTCTCATTCATCAGAGTGAACATCATGACTATTTTATGAAAGGGAAGCAGCTTTCCCCTCAAATGTTCCTCGCAGCTAAATGACATATTGGCTTCTTTAAGCAATGTGTTCATTCTACCAGAACCAGTGAACACTACTGTGAGGTCAATAGAAGGACCAAATGGTGTTTTCAGATAACAGAAAAGCTTCAAGAAATCAGCTGATCTACAAATGGAAACCTTACCTTTGAACCTGATAGGTCGCTGAAGAACTTGTTCAACTTTGCTCCAAGGGACGCACATCCAGAAATGTTGCTCTTCAATACAACACTATTGGTGTTGTAAACTCTCTTCTTCACAAAAGCCAGTTTGTCTCCCTCCTCCAGTTTAAACTTCCCCTCAACGTTTGGCTTTAATTTGCTGCAAACAGAGAACATATGATGGTGAGAAACTTCTACGTCCAGAAAGTTTACCCCACCCCCTGGATATTCTGCCTTCACTCATGAAATGCTATTCTTTAGCCACCAACATGATGAGATCACCTACATGCCGTCTCCAATGGAGATATCTGACATGTTCTCTTCTTTGATGCTCTCAGTCCACAGGGTGGCAGAAGATACCGACTTCCCTGAGGATGCTTCCCCTTTACATTTAACTGCAGCTCCTCCAGGAATTATGCCCTCTGCATCTCCTCCTGCTTCTATGCTGAATTTGTTAGAGCAGCTGTTTGTAAAATCTTCCACCAGGGGCTTATGTTCAGTTACTAGAAGGACAAAAAGACCTTTAGATATTTTTGTCTGAAGGTTTGTACTTTTCTGATATACAAATATTAAATAATAAAATAGATTTTATCAATAGTTAAATGGAAATTCAACATTTTAATGTTTTCAAAGTGATTCTGTGATCAGCTCAATCTGAAAAAGTGTGTGAGAGTTACAAACCGAAGTTGATCTCTTCTTCAACAATCTTACTCAGTGTTGCATTGAGACATGTATATTTAGGTCTCTGCTTAAAGTATTTGCAGAAACTCCTCTTTTTAATCTTGACCAGAGTCCCAATCTTCCATTTGTTTTCTATATTGTCGTTACTGATGAGACCTTTTTTATGACTCAGGTTTTTAATCACCACCTCCGTCACACTTGAGAATATATCCTGTGAGGAAGAAACAGAAACACTCATTTCTATAATCTTACAAACGGGTGAAAGTAATTAAACCTGTAATGTTTTGATAACACATCAATGCATTAGCAAGATCTGTTGCTCTTTAAAAACAGTTTATTCAGGTCTAACAATACCAAGGCATTTCCAAAATAAATAGATAAATAAAATGAAATCAACACTTTTATCCTTTCATTAACAAACCACTCCCAGAAACTGTGCCACCATTCCTTCTAGCCAAAAGAACAAAACTTCAGAGAATAATTATAACAAAAAGTTTTATTTTTGTAGTCCAGAGGAACATACACTCAAGTGCAAATATTAACTTTAGATAGTAATATACTTTTGAGTTTATAGACTATTTCTAATTGACACAGTCTAAAACCAATATCAAACTTCCATCTTTACAACACCTTAAACCCTTTGAAAATGTAAACTTTGCAACCAATGCTTCTAATTTTTTTTTTTTTTGCAGCAACAAAAACAGCACTAATGTACAACTAATATTAAATTCCATTTCTTCCTCTCGCCTTTCGAGCTTCAACTATATTTTGACCAGGGTATGAACTGAGATTTTAAATGTTTGTGACATAAATTGTCATGATCTCATGGGCCTTTGGGACTGTGGTCTTCCTGTTCTGAAGAAATTCTGACTAGTTAAAGGTATAGTGGAGGATGTTCATTTTCTGGGTGAATCATTAAAATAAGTGGTCCTCCTAATTGTCAATCATTCTGGTGATATTTTTACATAAGGCCATAATAATTAACATCATCTCAAATGAAAATGTCAGAATTGCAGTACTGTTAAAGTAGAAAAGGTCCGGTTTATAATTTTCATTTGCAAAACCAGTACATGTTGGGGTAAGACAAAATCTTGTTGATATAATAAAAAACTGATATCAAAATAGCTTTAAATCAAAGGGATGTCATGTTTTAAATGTGATCTTTATGTAAAAGTGATCATTTATCAAACATTCAACATCCTTAAACAATTGTCCTTAAAGTAGCTGAAAATAACAGAGGTTATTTCTTATAAGCAAAATAAATGTATAGTTAATGAAGCTAAGGGAAATCTGTCATCTCTCAACTTCAGGGAGTTATCTTACCTTGGTCATGTTTTCTGCCGTCAGTGAAGCTGCTGCTGTTGGTGCTGACGATGGTCTGAGCTACAGATCTGCCTTCGGAGCCGTCTTATATCTCCAACAAAGATGTTCAGAATTCACAGAAAAACCTGCTGCCACAGGTTCCAGCATGACATTTGTTACTTCGCTGGAACTCATTAAGCAGTACAACATTTGCATAAATCATACTTCATTTCCCACAATAGTTTGACAACTCTACTAAGAAACTGGTTAGGTTGAAAACATTCAAGACAAATGTACTTATAGAATATATTTTAATGTTCAATAACAAAATGTTTAAAACAAAAGTGGTTCCCTACAGATTTATAAAAAAATAATAACTATGTAGTTTTACAGCTTTTACTTTTTTATTTATTTTGGCGAAAACTGTTTAATCAAGATGTCTATGGAGTTTGATTTTAATCATGCAATTCACAACCTCCTAAATGTAAGACCAGTGATCAGCTAATGATCGTATTGAAAATTAATTTAGATTATGTTGTTATACAAGGTTGTTATGAACTCAAATGCTTTTATCAATAACAATCAAATAATCCCAACCTGCGGTTAAATAAAGAGAAGTCTTTCATTGCGAGACCAAGCAAGCCGGCTGCTCCGTGCTCAGAGGAAAATAGGTACTTGGCTCCATACTTGTGGTGAATATTGGAAGTTCAGTTTAATATAATCCAAGTATGTGAATAGTTCCATCTGAAATTAATGGCAATAGTTATTTTAATGGTTATTGAGTCAAATATGTGAGTCAAAGCAACAGGTGGCTCGGCTGGTCGCTGGGGCGTGGGAAGAGGTCGGAGAGGCCATGGAGAAAGACTTCCGTACGGCTTCGAAGCGATTCTGGTCCACAATCCGGCGTCTCAGGAGGGGAAAGCAGTGCAGTACCAACACTATTTATAGTGGGGGGGGGGGTGTGCTACTGACCTCGACTTGGGACGTTGTATGTCGGTGGGCGGAGTACTTCGAAGACCTCCTTAATCCCACCAACACGTCTTACATTGAGGAAGCAAAACACCTTTGGACCAGTCTGGAGTAGAGTCTATCCATGGGGGTTAGAGTTCAATAAAGAGACAGCTCTGGGGATAAAGTTGTTCTTTAGTCTGCTGGTTCTGGTCCGGAAGCACCTGAAATGCCTGGCAGAGGGCAGGAGAGAAAGCAGTATGTGGGCTGGTGGGGATGAGTCCTTCGTTTCTCCTGGATGTGCTCAATGGTGGGTAGTGAAGTTCCAGTGATGCGCTGGGCGGCTTTCACCACCCGCTGCAGTGCCTTGCACTCTGCAACAGAACAGCTTCCGTACGACACTGATACTCAGTTGGTTAGGATGCTTTCTATTGCACAGCGATAGAAGATCACCAGGATAGTTGAGGGGAGCTGATTCTTCCTCTGTGTCCTCAGGAAGAAGAGGCGATGGTGAGCCTTCTTGACCAGGCAGGAGGTGTTGGTTGACCAGGACATGTCCGCTGAGATGTGGGTCCCCAAAAACTTGAAACTGGAGACACGTTCAACAGCTATTCCATTGATGTGGATGGTGTTGTTGGTGCCTGTTGAATCTTTCCTGAAGTCTATGATGAGGTCCTTCGTTTTGGTGGTGTTGAGGAGCTGGTTATTTTCAGTGCACCATGTGGCCAAGTGCTCGATCTCCTCCCTATAAGCAGACTCATCGCTGTTGCTGATGAGACGAATCACCGTGGTGTTGTCTGCAAACTTGATGATGGAATTAGACGCATTCACAGGCTTGCAGTCGTGGGTGAAGAGGGAGTAGAGAAACAGGCTTACAGTAGCACACAGCCCTGTGGTACACCAGTGTTGAGTGTGATGGACGTGGAGCAGTTGGAGCCTGATTGGACATTCTGGGGTCTGTTGGTCAGAAAGTCCAGAATCCAGTTGCACATGCAGGTGTTGATGCCCAGGTCTCGAAGTTTGGCTAATAACTTAGCCGGAATGACAGTGTTGAATGCTGAGCTAAAGTCAACAAACAGCATGTGTGCATAAGTGTTCTTATTGTCCAGATGTGTGAACACAGAGTGCAGTGCCATGGAAACTGCGTCCCCTGTGCTCCTATTGCTGCGGTATGCAAACTGGTGTGAGTCCAATGTGGATGGTACCAAGTCTTTCAGGTGTGCCAGGACCAGTCTCTCAAAGCACTTCATTATGATTGGTGTGTGTGCTACAGGGCGGTAGTCGTTGGGCTGGAGTGTTTTGGCACTGGCACAATGGAAGTACATTTGAAGTATGTTTGTACAGCTGCCACGTCCAGGGATGTTATCTGGTCCAGCTGCCTTGAGTGTGCTGATCCTGCTCAGTGCATTGCAGACATCTGTGGAGGAGAGTGTGATTGGTGGGTGGTCGGCTGAGGATTTCAGCTTGGTGGCAGTTTCCCTGTTGTCTCTTTCAAAGCGAGCATAAAAGTCATTCAGCTTGTTCAGGAAATTGACATCAGTGGCTGCAGAGGTGAAATGAGTGGGTGTCGATGATGGCCCTAATTCCATGCCACATGCGTCGGGGTCAGCGTTGCAAAAGTGTCCCCCTGTCTTTAGCTTGTAGCAGTACTTGGCCTCTTTGATGCCCCTTTTCAGATTTGCTCTGGCTGTGCTATTGGCGTGTGCATCTTCTGATCTGAAGGCAGTGTTGCGTGTCTTCAATAGGAGTCGCACCTTCCTGTTCATCCATGGCTTCTGATTTGGGTATGTGGTGATCTGCTTCTGGGTTGTAACATTGTCAGTAGTGGTATTGATATAATCCAGTACAGAGGAGGTGTAACAGTCAATGTCTGTGTGAGAGACATTGGTGGCTTCAGAAGCAAACATACTCCAGTCTGTGTGTAGAAACCTTTCCTGAAGTGTTGAATCCGCTCCCGCAGGCCACACCTTGATGGTCTTCATTGATGGCTTCGCATGATTGATGAGGGGTGCATATTTGGGGGTTAGGAACAAAGAAAGGTGATCTGACTGTCCCAGGTGGGGGAAGGGTGTTGCAATGTAGCCTCCACGTTTGTGTAAACATGGTCTAAAGTTTTGTTTCCTCTGGTGTGGCAGAGAACATGCTGGTGAAATTTTGGTAGTACTGACTTTAAATTTTAATGATTAAAGTCACCTGCGACAATAAACGCAGCTTCTGGGTGAATGGTCTGTTGTTTATTGATTGCTGCGTGAAGTTCTTTCATAGCAGACTTAGCATCAGCGTCTGGGGGAATGTAGGCTACAGTGATAATGGTGGAACTGAACTCCTGTGGCAGATAGAACGGTCTACATTTAGCTATCAGAAACTCCGGGTTAGCTAAGCAATGTCTCCCAACAATAGCAGTTTGTGCACCAAGCTTTGTTAATGTAAACGCACAGTCCCCCACCTCTGGTCTTACTGGAGCCATCTGATGTTCTATCCGCCCGGAATGTATGGCACTGTTTAACCATGTTTCCGTGAAGATTAGGACATTACAGTTCAAAAATCTCTTGCTGTATGTAATGTTGAGTCGAATCTCCTCCATTTTGTTCAGCAGCGACTGCACATTGGCAGTAAAAATGCTGGGTAAAGAGAGCCGGTGTGGTGTTAGCTTTAGCTTAGCTCTTAGTCCTCCGCGCTTCCCCCGCCTTTGTTTACTATCTTGGCATCGCCTAGGAGCACTTCCGCCCGACCGAGCGGAGTGAGACGCCTCGGATGTTCTGGCTATCTCAGGAAGGAGTCGAAGGTTGTCCACAAGACTGTCAGAAATTCGTAAACCAATATCCAATAGCTCATAGCGGGTGTACGATGTAAGGGCACAACTGTTCTGCACGAACAAACCCGAAATGAGCAAGAAAATCGCCGCAAAATTGCAGAATCTGGAGAGACCGCGATCCTCGTGACGCACTCGTGCCGCCATCTTGGTCGACTCTGATATCTGGAGTGTGGGGACAATAAATCTGATAGGAGAACTGAATTTGTGTACTTGTACTTAAAATTTAAAGAGGTGTAAAAAAATTGTACTTTTTAATTTTTTTTATTCTACAAATACAAAACTTAGAATGTAACTCTCTCTACAACTTCAAATTCACAATTAAAATGCACAAATAGGTTTGGAACAAAAAAGACTTCATAAAAATCCTCCTAATCGTGTCAAGCTTAGAATAAGATCCAGCATTTGAGGCGGACAAACAGTTAGATTTCTCTTAATGTTTATTGGGAACTTAACCAAAGTAAACAGTGTTGGTGTCTAAGATAGCAACCTCTGCAGGAGGAGACAACAAGTTAGTGACCACATCTTTCTGGAAGTGCATGATAACAAACGCGTGAGTCATTAAGCTGCTCTAACAGTTTAGCCCGTACCCAGAGGGTGAGGTTGGTTCCAGCCAAAAAAAATGCAGCAGTTGCAGCATAGAGAGTTCCAGACTCATATGTATCGATGGTCGGAGGACAGGCAGGGGATTGGAGGAGACCAAGCAGACGAAGGAAGGCAGGATAACCCACATGGCAAATCCAAAGCCGGTGTTGGTGACGTGCTTGGTAGTAAATGCCAGGAGATCAGAGATACAATGAGGTGCCAAGGGAGAATCTAGAGGATGGGTCAAGCAGGCAGACAGGCTGCCAGAAAGGCATGCAGGATGGCAGGCATAAAGGAAGACAGGAGAAAGGCAAGCAGGCAGGCAGGAAGGCAGGCAGGGAGGTGAAAAAATTTTTTTCTGGAACTCTTAAATGTGATGGCTGGGCCTGCTTGTTTGAAGAGAGCACCTACATTATTGGTTATATGTTAGAAATGGTCACATGGAAATCACCCTGAACTCTTAAGCTGTGTTCACATCTACTTAATTTTTAAATCACTTGATACGGTGTTGATATACAAAAAACAAAAACAAAAAACAAAGCTCTCTTTTAATACTATGGCAATCCAAACCTTATTTTAAAAAAACATGTAAACTAAAATGTTGAAATGTGCAAAA
>NW_015150977.1:360947-362275 GCF_000732505.1 Cyprinodon variegatus | reverse complement strand
TGTTCAAAGGAAACAGAGAAAAAGCTTTTATGACAATACATGGAAGCACTTACATCTAACCTATATATAGTTTATGAGGTTGCAAAGGCAGAGGCAGCCTAGCAATGAGCTGCTGAGCGTCTGATCGCTGCGGGAGAACAAGCACAGACAAGGAGCTAAACAAAAGCAACAGCAGATATTTGCATAAACTCATGTTGGCAAAGCGAACATGTCAAAGACGAGCATCCATCATTAACAGTTGCTGGCACAAAATAGCAGATCTTGTTCTCAGAATTCTGAAAACAATGTCAGAATTGCTGATGAAGGTTCTCAGTCATCCAGGTCATAGTCATTCCGTAAAAATTCAAAAAATATCCACTGGACTTGGTTTCCATGATTTGAAGACGTTCTGCCACCTCTCCAGGAAGCTTTCTCAATTCTAATGTCTGGATCCGCAGTGAGTTTCTCACTGCGGATTGAGAAAGCTTCCTGGAGAGGTGGCGGAACGTCTTCAAATCATGGTAACCAAGTCCAGTGGATATTTTTTGAATTTTTACGGAATGTCAGAATTCTGACTTTTTTCTCAGAATTCTGAGATTAAAGTCAGAATTCTGAGGGGGAAAAAAGTCAGAATTGAATAGTCTTTTTTTTCTTTTGAATGGCTTAATCCTCTTCTGTAAAGAGAGAACGGAATAGAGGCGAAAAGATTAGGTAAGAGAAAAATCTCTTCAGAATGCAGGGAATTTAACCTGAATTGGACAAACAATAATTTTTTTGTTCAATGCAAAGAAAAGGCTGTCTGTCTCATCTGTCAAGAGGCAGTGGCGGTATTCAAAGAATATAATCTTCGGAGACACTATGAATCCCGTCATAAAGACAAGTATGATAGCTTGCAAGGCCAAATGCAAGCAGACAAACTCTCAAAGCTAAAAAGTGGACTGTTTGCTCTGCAGAATACACTTGTATGCCAAGCTGTTCGGGCCAGCTTTCGGGTTGCTCAACTGATAGCAAGCAGCACTAAACCTTTCACTGATGGAGAGTACAATCACCAGACGCATTGAAGAAATCGGGGGTAATGTGTGACGATCACCTACTGTGCAGTAGCTGTCGCCATTTCACAGTTTGTTTTTTGTTCTTTTCAGGAAGCAGATAGAGGGGCTCCTAATTGAAAGCACCTGATGGCTGTTAAATACTGAGAGTCAGTCACTCTCTCTGTTTGCTTTGGCCTCCAGACCAGACCGGAACAGGCAGCCTTAAAGGAATAGTACACCCTATAGAGGCTAAGCCAAAGCTTTAAGACCCTGAGGTGGTACACCAGGGTAAAGTTGACACGCCGATTACTTAGCCGC
>NW_015150977.1:355755-357820 GCF_000732505.1 Cyprinodon variegatus | reverse complement strand
TGTAGACAGCGGTGAGTCCAGGGTCGCTCTTTGACTCTCTGATAATTTAGGAAGAGTTATTTTCTCCAGAAATCGCTTGATATCATTATCTGATGGATTTAACTGTGATGTGTATAAAGATTTATAGAAATCTCTGAAGGCATTGTTAACACCCTCCGGATCCTGTAATATATTACCAATTGAGTCTGTAACTGCAAATATAGTCGTTTTTTCTTTGTTTATTTTTAGCCGATTAGCTAAGAAACTTCCTATACTTTTTTTTCAATATATTTGTTTAATTCTAGTTTTATTTTAAGGATTTCCCCTAATTTTTCCTCATCTAGCGAGCTTTCTAGTAACTTTATTTTTTCCTCTAATTCCTGGAACCTTTTTTTTGTTCTAACTTTTTTTTATGAGATGAGAATGAAATAATTCTACCTCTCATCACTGCTTTCCCTGCCTCCCATAGTATAGATGCTGATGTTCCTGGTAAATCATTGCACACCAAGTATGATGCCCACTCTTCCTTGAAGAATTTGAGAACCTCTTCATCTTTAAGCAGTGATGTATTTAATCTCCAGCTCTTGTTTTGTGGGGCTATTTCTTTATTTATTAGGGTTAAAGTAACAGGAGCATGATCACTGACAGCAATAGGATGGATTACAGCATCTGAGACATCAGACAGCAGCGAGCTGCTGATTAGGAAATAGTCCAGACGAGAGTAGGAATGATGGACATTGGAAAAGAAAGTGTATTCCTTACTGTTGGGATGAAGAGACGCCACGCATCGCAAAGACCAAAATCACTCTTTGTTTGACTATATGTAATGATTGCCAACTGCGCTGACTCCCTGTTGTATTCAACCTGTCTGTTTCTCCATTTAGACCAAAGTTGAGGTCGCCCCCAATAATTAGAGAACAGTCCCTGTACTTTGAAAGTGCATGAAAAACTTTGTGGAAGAATGAGGGATCGTCAACATTTGGACCATATATGCTGACAATACACAACTTTTGGTTATGAATAGATATTTGAATTATGATGAATCTGCCTTCAGGATCAGTAATTTTGTCTAATAAAGTAAAACTGAGGTTTTTGTGGATTAAAATTGCTACTCCTCTCTGTCTAGAGTTATAGCAGGCAGCTAAGACATCAGGGAACTCAGGGGAGTTAAGATCACTTATAGATGTCTCTGATTTATGGGTTTATTGCAATAAGACAACATCTGCATTTAATCTTTTAACCTGGTTAAAAATCTGAAACTGTTTCTCTCTGGTGCTAATTTCTCCCTTATGTAACAATGACCCCTTTAGATTAACCTGCAATGCCTTTGAATACAAGCAATAAAACTGCACATGCATCCAACCGTCTTTCTTTGACCAACCCCGTATGGTGCTTTTATATGGCTTTACCATACAAACTGGAGAAGCGGCGCAAGTGAAGTTAGACACTGCCGTCGGAAAACATGCGGTAATTTATAAATATTTTAAATCGGGTTGGGTCCAGATTAGCCAGCAGGTGGGTCTGGATCCGGACCGCGGTCCGCTAATCCATGACCTGCTATATATTAAAATAATTAAAACAATTATAACAGTAATTAAAAACAAAATGGTTATTAAACATTTTCATCTCAATATTTTAATAAGTAAAGCATAAAGTATTTTTTTTTGTCATTGATAAAACATTCAGTAGATGTTAATTTAGTCCAAAAACAAACCATCTGCCTTCACAACACATGCACTCTACAACTACTTTGTAATAATTTACTGGCTTGATAAAGAATAAAACCATAAAGTCTGTATCATTTTAATAGACTGTTTATTTAAATATACAGATTATTGCAGAAATTTAAGGGATTCTAACATAAAAGAAAATATAAAATAACTTTTTTAATTATTGAAATAATTTTTAGAGGGTAGATATTTAGAGAGAATCATATCACTGTATTTAAGGCATGTTTTTCCTTTTCTATTTATGCTACGTTCAAGTTTTCTAAGAAAGAATCCATTAAAGGAAAAGGATCAGTGGATCATAACTTATACCTAAAACTAATACGTTCGCTGTGATTTAATGAATTTAGGGTTAATCA
>NW_015150977.1:349760-352769 GCF_000732505.1 Cyprinodon variegatus | reverse complement strand
TGCAACATCCGGGGCCAACGTTAGCCCGTCTGCAACATCCTGGGCCAACGTTAGCCCGTCTGCAACATCCAGGGCCAACGTTAGCCCGTCTGCAACAGCCGGGGCTAACGTTAGCCCGTCTGCAACAGCCGGGGCCAACGTTAGCCCGTCTGCAACATCCAGGGCCAACGTTAGCCCGTCTGCAACAGCCGGGGCTAACTTTAGCCTGTCTGCAACATCCTGGGCCAACGTTAGCCCGTCTGCAACAGCCGGGGCTAACTTTAGCCTGTCTGCAGCAGCCGGGGCTAATGTTAGCCCGTCTGCAACAGTCGAGGCCAAGCCCCCGTGTGAAAAACTGCTGGCTGTGATGGCAAATTTTTTGTTTTATTTGGCAAAATGTCGTTTTTTGCTCCCATTCTTCCTGTCCAGACTTTCCTGTGTTCTTCTCTGCAACATACTTGGCGAGGACAGTCTGTACTCGCGTTCGAATTGAATTGAGAAACAGCCTGATTTTAGTTCATCATCAGGTCTTTACTGACAACCTTTCAGCATTTCATCCAGTAAAAACAAGTCTGCTTCACTTTGTTGGTGTTCCTCAGGGTTGTGTGTTCAGTCCTCTTGTTTTTAATAATGCGGAGCCGTTGGGCTGCAGCAATACCATGAAGTTTAGCTACAGTCAGTAAACCACTGATGGGATCCATCTGTAGGAGGATTGCTTCCTGATCTACACCCTGACGTCTAAATTATCTCCTCTAATTTTAGGAGTAAATTAAAAATGTTCCATGAGAAGAAACTGATGAAACAGAGGAAAACGTCCTGTTTGCTACCAGCTCCCTCCTATAATGGATCCCAACACCTATGGTTAATATTTCTGCTCTTCTTTCCACAGATTTCCTTATTTTAGTCCATTAACAGGATTATGGGAAGTTAATTTGTTAATTGAATAATTGTATCCATTCAGATTTCTGATAATCAGCTGTTTTCCAACCTCTGCATTTATTCTTCTGATGTGTTTATTGATCAGAATCATGTTTGCTTCCATTAACCTGTTTACCTGAATTCGCTCACTGAGACAATAAATGATTTTATTCTACTACAGTCTATTTGATTTGATTATTTTTATCGATTCTAATCTTTTCTATTTTATTGTAAGCAATTCAAATCTGCTTTGATTTGTTTTAATTCAGTATTATTCTATTGTATTCATTTCTTTTCTATTCCACTGTACTTTATTTTAGTCAGGTTGATGATCTCACCTCATGCAGTGTTTTATTGTGTTTTAATGTTTTATTTTTGGGGGCGGATGAAGCTCCATGTGTCTCATTTAAAGTGTTGGACTGAATATTGTTCTCTGATTAGAACCAACATGGCCGTTACCTTCTTCTCTCCTGCTCCTGCTGCAGGCTGGCCTCCTGTGCCTCTCTCTCCATCTCCTCCTTCTCCTTCTCCAGCTGCTCCTGTTTCTGCAGGTTTGCATCCACTGTGGAGAAGAGAGAAGGAAACATGAAGGAAGCATCATGGAGGAATGTTCTGCAGTGATGCAGTGAAGGTGTCTTACGTTTGCTCTGGATCTGCAGGCGGCGCGCCTCCATCACCTCCTCCATCTGCCGCTCTCTGGCCTCCCTCTGCAGCCGGCTCTGCTCCTCCCGTTTCATCCAGATCTCCTTCAGCTTCTCCTCCTGCAGCAGCTCCGTCTCCTGCTCCTCTCTCCTCTGCCTCTCCAGCTCCTCAGACAGGTACTTCAGGTACTGCTTCTGCTCCTCCTGCAGCTCCGCCTGAACACAAACCGGGCGTCAGCGGACCGGAGCGGAACCGTCTGCAGATGTTCTCCAGATGTTCGGGTTACCTTCCTCTGAGCTGACTCCTTCCTCTGTTCAGTCTCCTCCTTCTGGATCGGCTGCAGGATCTTCATGTCCAGCTGCAGCTCCTCCTGCTGCTCCTGCGCCAGGCGCTTCATTTTGAGCCTCAGGTCTCGGTCCAGCTGCCGGCGCCGGTTCTGCTGCTGCTGCAGCTTCAGCTGCCGCTGCCGCTCCTCCTGGAGGAGCCTCATCTGCTCCTGCTGCAGCTGGACGATAACGCAGGACGGAGGTCAGGTTAAATAGAAACACGGGAGGAGCGTGAAGCGGCGGGTCTTACCAGAAGTTGGAGCTTCTCCTCCCTCAGCTCCTTCTCCTGCTGCCTCCTCCGTTCTGCAGCTTTCATCTGCTCCCTCAGCTCCTGCAGCTGCTCCTCGTCTTTCTGCTGTCGCTGTCGGACTCTCAAGCTCTCCTGTTCTCCCTTGGCCTGGTAGTCGGCCTCCCACAGCTCGTCGAACAGCAGCTGCTCCTCCTGCAGCCGCCGCCGCTCCTCCTGTTGCCTCCTCACCAGAGCTGCATTATCCTGACGCAACTCCTGCTTCAGGCGCCGGCTCCGGATGCTGCGCAGCTCCTCGCATCGCTCCCTGGAGGCGGAGCAGAAAACCAACATGGAGAACGGTCAGGAGACGGGCTTCTCTGACAGAACCCGGGGAGCCTTTAGGCTGAGTGGACCCAGATGTCCTCTGGGTAAAAGAGTCGGCAGTGAGTCCATCAACAGAACCATCATCCTTGGAAAGTTCTACCTGACCTACAGAACAGGGTCCATTCTAAGAAGCCCAGAACCGCTTCAATAACTAAAGGTTGGACCCAGTTGGGTGAGCTGTTCTGTCTGATTAGACCAGAACAGAATTAGTTCTGATAGACCCTGCAGGTTCTAAGCTCCAGAACCAAGCTGGACTTCCTCAAAATGGATCCATCTGATGATGAAAGTATCAGGACCATTAGCAGGTAGAGAACGGGCCTGCTGAAGGTTTGACAGAGTCGCCATATTATGTCTACAGCAGCGGGTCTCAAAGTGGGGGGTTGGGTTCCTCCCATTGGTCACAAGGTTCTAACATGACTCCGCCAGATGGATTTGCTCCGCATATCCATCTGGAAACCTTCCGTTGAAGTAATTTTGGGATGGGGCGAAAATACTGGTTAGCTGATTGGCCTATGTTGGTGATAGACGGGC
>NW_015150977.1:343777-346856 GCF_000732505.1 Cyprinodon variegatus | reverse complement strand
ATCCAGGATCGTAACTCTATCTGTATCAGCCGCCATCTTGGTGCTCCCAGCAACCAGAGAGGACAGAAGAAGGTTTCTCACCAGCGCCACTGAATGCGGCGTCGGGCCTGGAATCTCCCGACATCTCGGCCTCCTCCTCCCGCTGAGCAGCATCTCTGCAGCTTCTCTTCTCTCTGGCTTTAACTCTCAGTCCCAACTCAACAGTTCTCACAGTGGACCGACTCCGGTTACCTTGGTTACGGTAAAACAAGGGCGAGCTGACGTCAGACGCTCGGAGGCACAAGACGTCATTAAACTGAAATAAACAACAGAGCTGATATTTTTCAATTGATCAGATCAAGCTGTGCAGTAATGGAAGTTTACCATATTTACCATATTTAAATATAAAAACAGAAATAAATAAATTCCCAATAAATAAACATACAATTAATTGCCCCCAAAATATAATAAACAAATAAATGTAGGTAAAAATTAAATTATACAGAGATGCATAGCCTAAATGTATTTATCTCTTTTAACTAGTTTCTTTATTTATTTGCCTTTGCAATAATTACCTTATTTATTTATTCGGAACAGCAAACTGCTTAAACATCAGGCTGTCATATATGGAGGACCAACTCTGCCATATTTAAAAATAAATACAGAAATAAATAAATGCTCAATAAATAAATAAGCATACAATTAATTGCCACCAAAAATACAATAAACAAATAAATGTAAGCAGAAATTAAATTATACAGTGAGACATAAATGCATATAACTGTTTTAATTAGCTTCTTTATTTATTTGCCTTTGTAATATTTACCTTATTATTTATTCTGAACAGGAAACTGCTTTAACATCATGTTTTCCCACCGCTAGATGGAGCTGTTCTTCCAGTTCTAGCTTTGAAAGTCAGTGGATTATCCTCCTGTTTGAACTTCTGGTTTCAGTGACTCCCCTCATTTTCCACCAGGGGGAGACAAATCCCCACAAATCATTGGATCTGGTGTTAAAGGAAAAAAAAAAAACTTCTGAAAGTCTTTAAACGCAGCGGGTGAAATCCTATATTTTAGGCTACTGGTTGTTTTTCCTGCAAGGCTTTGGTTTTACGTGCGCTCAATAAAAATTATAATGCCAATCTTTAGTTTGACTTAAAATAAAGTCATTTAATATAACAACAATGCTTATAGTTTTACTATTTGGCTTTTACATAAATACAGAAATTCGACATTGATCTGAAAATCAATGAAAACTGTTGCCTCCTCTCATTATGAACAGCTGAACAGAATCATGGTTGACCTTAAATAACCCCATCCCCCATCACTCAAAATGAAATGCGCCCCCTCGTGGCCATAAACACAGGAAAGGACAAATGGCTCCTACAAGTCACTAGATATAACAATTATCAAACTTAAATTTAAGTAGTCGCAAATAAATGTATGATATAAATAACTAGCAAATAAGGTTTATGCATTCATTATCCTGTTTTTAAAGTTAGTTCTATGTTACACGGTTTCCTTTTGTTTCATGTAATTATATTTAGTCTACAGAGGACTTTTGTCGCTCAGTGTCAATATGTGTGCTGCTGCAGCGCCGCAAGTGACCTCCTCCGCCACTTATAGTAGGCTAGTTTTGGCTCATACTAGTGTTGACTAGAAATGTACCTAAATAATGTTCTACTGTTTACTGTATGTAGCCTACACAATATCAGTGTTGGGAGTATGCAGTAAAAAAGTAATTTGATTAGGCTATAGTAATGCATTGCTTTTTGCATTAATGCAGTAATGTAAAGCATTACCAATACAATTTCAGTAATATTTTACTCCTTACAATTCTCAGTAACTAAAGTTACTTTGCTTGTTTTGTTACTTTGATGGTTTCCAGATAGTGTACAAGTGAAGGAATAGAATAAAAAGGCTCTTATAATGAAATATTTTGTAGTACTTTGAAAATACAAAAATACAGTATTTTATTTTGATACATTTTTAGGCTGCTGTATTTTTTTTTTGTGTATTTTGATACGTTTTTAAGGTGGGTATTTTGTATTTTATTTGGAAATACATTTTGATGTATTTGTGCCCATCCCTGACCGTGATGCTCTTTAGAGTCAACGACACAATGCCAGCAAATATCAACTGTTGCTACAAGCTCATCTAGGAGGAATGTGGTGGGAAACTTTTACTAATCTGACTGTATGATCAGATTAAACTGTCTCTGTAAAGTGCGTTTAGATGATGTGTTGTGAATTGGCGCTATATAAATAAACTATGAGCTTGGAACTCAACGCTCTTCCAGACATTTTGAATTCCTGGATGGAGAGCGAAATGTCTTCAAAGTTGGAAAAAAAGTCCAGTGGATTGTTTTTTTTAAACTTTTTTGAGATGACTACGACCTGGATGACTGATATTAATATATTAATAAAATAAATAAAATAAAGTAACGTGAGTAACTTACCAAAAAAGAGTTGAGATAACATCTTGTGAGCTGTAAAGGTATCAATAAATAAAGAAAGATGGTATTTAAAACTGTAATTTCTACTGAAGATAAACTGAAAGTAAAATAAATAACATAAAAACTACAGGTTGAATATGTTGTGATGTGACTACAATCAACAGAACCAAACCTAAATCCCACAAACAAAAACAACAAACTATAAAACTAAATATCAGACAGAAAGCACAATTCAAATTTAGCCCAACTTTTGATACATTAATAATATTTAAAATGTTAACCAGGATCTCAAATTTGAAATAGCAGTAAACATATATAAACAGAAGCAAGGCAGCCTCTCTCTGCCTTGCAACCTTATATTAATCAAATCCTGAGATTGCAAAAACGTGAACCATTTGAAGTATTAAATGTTAGTGGACATAATGTAAGGATGAAGGTGCAGATGAGAAGCAGGTAACTAATGAACTGAAGCTACTACAAACTAATTCTGGGCTGAAAAAACAAGATATTAAAGACAAGAAGTTCACAGTGATCCACAAAATCTGAAAGGAGAGAAGCCCATCTCAGAAACCCCAGGATCATATATAGTTGAGAATGAGCGAGCTAAGATCCTATGGGACTTCAAGATCCAGACTGACAAACAGGT
>NW_015150977.1:334955-338550 GCF_000732505.1 Cyprinodon variegatus | reverse complement strand
CAACTCTATAATTCGTTAATCATGTGCAGCAGATTATCTGAATGTTAAAAAAAAAACTAGCAAGTATCCAAGTCCACTTGGACACATTTTTATCCCCAAGTTGTGCTGCATGGGATTGCTTGAGTGGTTATTGATAAAGGGGTTTCAGTTCATTACAACCCTCATATTATCCATTCATTATAAATGCATTGATTAGTTGATCACTGCTCTTACATTTAAGGGGCTAAGCATTTGCAAAGGCAAGGCTAGAAATCAAATTCTATAAACATCATTTGATTAAATTGTTTTTCTACAGAATATATAAATAAATAGAAGCTTTAAAACTACAGTTTGTAGTTGTATAAATCTGTATGGAACCAGTTTTGTTTTAACCATTTCAATATTGAACATGAAAACATATTCTTTAAGTAAATTTGCTTTGATGTTTCTTTGTTTTTTTTGTTTTTTTTGTTTGTTTTTTAACCCAACCGGTGTCTTTTTAAATCAAGCAATCTGTTGGTTGTAAAGGATAATTTATTTTTTGTTTTTTTTGTTTGTTTTTTAACCCAACCGGTGTCTTTTTAAATCAAGCAATCTGTTGGTTGTAAAGGATAATTTATGCAACATACTGTTCATGAGTTCTGGAGAAGTATACATTTTCAAACAGGAACCTCTGGCAGCAATTTTCAAATTCCTCACAATTTTGGAACATCCGTGTTGGATATATAAGACGGCGCCAGAGGCAGATCTATAGCTCAGACAATCTTCAGCACCAACAGCTGTAGCTTCTTTGACAGCAGAAAACATGACCAAGGTAAGATAACTGGACCTATTCTACTTTAATTGTACTGCAATTCTGACATTGTGATGGGAGACATTTTGAGTTCTGCAATATTATTTTCATCAACTTTTTAGTGCTGTCTTTTTAAAGTTAAGCGGTGGCAGCTGAATTTTTTCTATTGGTTCAAAATGTTCACACTGTTACAGACTTTCATCATCATAGCACCACACTTGACACTTTGATGATGAAAGACTATGACCCAGGTTTAATCTAAAAGGGGAAGTGTATCAGTGGTCTCCATGATGAGTACTGTCCAAATACTGTTGAAAGCAAGAAAGGAGGTAGGGAAAGGAAGCAGAATATTTTCTCTCAGTTGTTCTATTAGCAAAGGGACTTTACAAGGTTCTTATCCCCCACTAGGAGCTCTACGGTATCCCACAGTCCTTTGCATGACAGGACATGTAGGTACAGCCCACCTTAATGGAGTTTGGAAAAACTAATGTTATACTAGACTTAGAGCACAACCTGGGGTTACCCTTTATGGTACTCCATTTCCCATGATTCAATGCAGGTCAAAGTCTAAAAAAACCTGAGCACTGCTTTTTTTTTTTTTTTCCAAAGGCCCAGCAATTTTTTTTTTTCCTGAGATCTGAGATTATGCTAAAATGTAGAAAGATGAAAATTCAGGGGGAGCTACACCTGAAAAATTACAGTTATAAAGGAAAACTGTGTGTTTACACCTGGAAGCTTTTTCTCTCTGGTTCTTTTCTTGAGCAGATATCACTCGGCACAAACTCTTTAAATATCACCTCATAATGCATATGTATCAAATAACCAGGAGACATGACAACAGTTTTTGGCCGACATTGTAATCTTTGTCCACATCTCATTGAAGTGGCCACGATTCATAGAAGCATTTTATACAACTCCAGTCGGCCTCATCGTTACATCGAAATATTACACTTTGTTCTTAGACCGAGGACACCGCTCTCATATCATTCCAAGATCTTTGCCACATACACAACAAAGATGATAACTGTACATCCAGACAGAGGAACTGTCCTAATTAGGTAAACTGCTTAGGAAAACATTAGTTCTTATACGCAACAGGCAGGTATTATTAGGGTATAACAGACTCACACATCATGTATAAAATAATCCTAGCACTGGTCAAATGCTCCCTGGTAGCTACAACAATACAGTGTTACTTTGAACCACTTATAAAATGTTACTGTCATGTTATTAAAGTATAGGTTTTGTTAACTTGTAAGACTATAGAAATGATTGTGTTTCTATGTTTGCTGCTCACAGGGTTCATTCTCAACCATGACCGCGGAGGTGATTCAAAAGTTGGACAAAAGAGGTCTCATCAGTACCAATTCTATGAATGAGCAATGGGAGATGCAGACTCTGGTCAAGATTAGAAAGAGGAGTTTTTGGGATTTCTTCAAGTTCTCTGACCGGAAGCCCAAATATACCATATTAGCTCTAAAACTGAATGAAATTGTGGAAGAAAAGATCCACTTAGGTTTGTAACTCCCACACACACCATTTCACCTTGAGCCATTAACAGAACCACTGAGAACTTTCAAAACCTACATTTTCATTTAATTCTTTATAAAAGTCTCAGAGGCATTTTAACATACATCAAAACTATAATTATACAGTCCAAACCTGCCCATGGCAACATCTAAAGCTTCTTTTATCTCCTTCCAGGATCCGAAAAATCTCTCATTGTGAAAGATTTTAAAAATAGCATCTCTGACACATTCAGAGTAGCAGTAACTGAAAATGGTGGCGGACAAACGGATGAGGAGTCTTTCTCTTCTCTCACCCTGTGGAGTGATAGCATCAGACAGGAGGACCTGTCAGTTCTCATTAGAGGAAAAGGCTTGTAGGTTATCTCATCATGTTGCTGCCTTGTAGAACACCTTTTAATCTGGACTTTGGAGATTCTCACTATGGCTCATCATATGTTCTCTGTTTGCAGGAAATTAGTGGGAGGTATTGAGAAGAAGTTGAATCTAAAGGAGGGTGAGAGGCTGGCTTTTGTGACAGACAGAGTTTACAACACCAACAGTGTTGAATTTAAGAGCAACACCAGCAACCCGTTCTTTGCATTTTTTGATTCAAAGGTGAGGTTTTATATCACCAGTTCTCTCTCTGTAGATCAGATGATTTCATTGAAGCTTTTCTGTTATCTGAATACACCATTTGATCCTTCTATTGACCTAACAGTAGTGTTCACTAGTTCTGGAAGATGTGCCACGAGACAGAGACGTCTCTGTTAGTGTTCATTTCGTTAACGAAAACTAAACGAAAATATTTTCATCAACACACATTTTTCACCGAACGAAAACTAGACGAGACGAGACGAAAATCCCCACTAATAAACAATAACTGGGAGAAAATCAGAAATAATTTTTGCGGACTAAGAAAGACGAGACGAAAATGCAGTTCGGTAAATAAAGACCGGACTAAAATCTATGGACATTTTAGTTCACGAACAAAGACGAGACGAAAATTACATATTATTACTTTATGATTTTTTTCAAATCCTGTCTCCTCCTCCGCCTCCTCCTCGTCTGCCACACACCCACTTTCAAACCCTTTATTTTATTTGTTTCCTTTGTCAGGTCTATTTTATTTGTTTTAATGCAAGCATTTGTGTTTGTGTCTTTGAACCTTAACAATGTTCAAACTAAATATGCAAATATTGTCAGAACATCTTCCGTGTCTGCATGTGTTCCTTAAAATTGTGTTTTTTTTTTATCAAAAAGATGAGAGAAAATGTTTTAAATATTAATTTTAAATATTATCTGCTGACAAAAAAGT
>NW_015150977.1:328567-334898 GCF_000732505.1 Cyprinodon variegatus | reverse complement strand
CAGTTTTTGTTGACTAAAACTAAACGATTAAAATAATGTTTTCTTGGACTAAAATAAAGACTAAAATGCTCGTCTTATAACTAGACTAAATAAAAATGGGACGATGTCGACTAAATGTGATAAAAACTAACAAGCGATGCTGAAACTGGACTAAAACTGAAACTAAATTTAAAAATGGCTGCTAAAATGAACACTAGTCTCTGTGTCTGTGGTACCCAGCCTGAGGTCAGAAAAGAAACCAACAAGTCATTTAGCTGCCAGGGAAACAGCTTCCCTTACATAAAATAGTCCTGATGTTGACTGATGGCATAGAGCAGAGTGAAGTAGAGGCTGTGATCACTGCTCCAATGCAATGTCAGAGTTAGAGGAGTAACATTGAGAAAACATCTCTCGTCTGAAACACTAAACACCTCACAGATAAGCACAGAGAGATCAACATTTGTTTTCTCTAACAAAGGATGTGAGTAGAACTGTTTCTTTGGCTTTTTCTCTCATCAGAGTGACGTGAGCTTTACCGTGCCGGAAAACACAGTCTTTGCCTTTGGTCTTCAAGAGGTAACCCTGGATAATGGCTCCCTCAGTAAGAACCCAATATTACATCTTTAATTAAAGATCATCTTGCATAATCGTCATTGGTTAAAACGTTTTTGTCCTTTTTCTGTTTAGACATCAAGCCGGAGAATAAGATTGTGTCTGAGAGTAGGTTACAACCATTTAAATTTCTTTCTTGGTTTTCTCCTCTACTTGTTTTTATAGCCTGTCATGGTCAAATTCAAGATGTTTGAGGTGGCTTCTGTTTATTTGGATTTATTTTAGAAGAATCTATTTCCTTCTAATTGTAATGAGGATCACTTCTTGACTTTAACCTTATTTTCTTTGCCTACATCCTCTGATCCAGGGGTTTCTGAGATGGGGTTTGTTGGATCATTGTGAGCTTCTTGTCTTTGGTGTTTCTTCAGCCCCAGAACTGGTTTCAGTTTGCAGCACCATCAGTTCACTAGTTGCCTGCTTCTCCTCTGCACTTTCATCCTTCCAATATTCTCACTAAGATTTAATACTTCAAATTGTTAATGTTTTTTCAATCTCAATTTGAATCATGCTTTTTGTCTGATATTTCGGTCCAAGGACTGGATTGTTAGAAATGAGGTTTCCGTTTCAAGAATCAGGTTTAACAAACTTAGATTCAAATCAGCAACTCTAAATTGATCTCTCCTTAGCTGCTATGAATTAGTTCAATCAACTCTAAGTAGATTCACTCAGAGGCTAACACGTAACAAGTTTAATTAGTGGAGCCCCAATTCGATGAGTAACCATGACAACAGGAAGCACCTATTTCACCCCACTGGAACAAGAGATTTTAATGAAGAAATGAAAGTGAAAATGGAGAATGAGTTTAAAAGACATGAAACAGCTACAGCTGCAAAGGTGAGGAAGATGGCGATGAAACCGATGGCTGCTCGAGTCCATTTCAGTTTAGATGAAGTCCCTATGGCAGGCTGTTTTTTTTTATTAAAACTGCTCTCTTCTCTGTTGTTCCATTTGTAGATCACTAAATTAAGAATCTATCTGATCAAAATCACACTCCTACATCTTGTTGTATTTTTTGTCACAGAAAAGTTATTTCAGAAAGTAAAAAAAAACAAAAACAAACTTATACTAGTAAGAATTAAGTTTTATATACCCAAAAATGTTGACACATTTTAAGTGGCCATTCTGACATGTATCACCTTGACTCAATGTGTATTCATATCTGAAATACATTTCTTCATAGTCAAAATAATAGAAATGCTGACCAGTAACAATAGAAATATGTAGATCTGAAATGTATTTCTAGATATAAGGAATACATATTCAGTCAAACTGATACATATCAAAATGGCTTGCCATAGCCTGTCCACGATAACATCACGGCTTTATGTCTTGAAAGGTAGTAGATCAATGTATCTATTTAGGTGAAATCATCTGGCAGCAGGTGAAGAATAAAAATGTTCTAATATATAGAACCTGTTCATCATGTAATGGGTTCTTCCTCATGTTGATTCTGTCTTCTTTTACATAGTAAATACTAAGTGGCTGTTTGCAGCTGCTTTGGGTGTCATCATCCCAATAAATGGTTTTTATTAGAGGCTATCAGTCCCATAGAATAGCTTCAGATTGTGCCAGTAGGCTCAGTAGGTTGAAATCACCAAGTGAATCCATTAATCTATTTATCTGAAAATAATTTCACTAATTCTTCGATGTACAGTAAAAGTTGCTCATATTAAACAAAACAAAAAAAATCTCATATTTTGTCAACTGAGTTGACATCTCCTGATAAATATTTAATTCTCTGTGAATTAATGCCGACCATTGTTTAATAAGGTCCTCATCAAAGGAACATTCAATGTTTGTTTTTAAAATCTAATGTATCTAATGGACCTAGTGAAGGATTGTTTTATGCACAAAACTACACAGAAATATCCTCACTTAATCAGGAAATAAAACAACTTGATTGGCTGTAATGAGAGTGGAAACCGAGGACACTCAACAAAACCTGCTGCTGACCAGGTTAGCTCTAGGAAGGATGTTACTATGGCAACAGAAACAAAGTTGAATGAACTGTTTGTGAAAAAGAAAACTCATAGTTTCCATGTTTAACTTCAGAAAACTTAGAATTTTCAGTAAACCTGCTTCTTGAAACGGACCCCTGCTCTATCAGCAGTAAATAAATGTTACAATGCTTTTGTTTGTGGGATTTAGGCTCTGTTTTGTTCAGTGCAGTTACATCACAATGTATTGAATCTGTAGTTTTTATATTATTTATTTCACTTTCAATTGATCTTCAGTAGAAATGACAGTTTTTAATGCAATCTGTCTTTATTTATTAATCCCTTGACAGCTCTCCATTCCGCAAACGTTCACATGGCTGGGGAGGCTCTCATGCCTGGGGAGGCTCTCAGGCCTGCTTTACCTGTACATGTGATTTACATTCATCCCATTGTTGGTAAGTTACTTGTGTTAAGTTACAATTCATTTTTTTATATAGCACCAATTGACAACACATCATCTGAAGCCACTTTACAGAGACAATTAAACCAAATCATTCAGTCTTTGGGGCACATGCTCAGGTTGGATAAGGGCACCTTATAAGTCGCATTGAGCCACCGACAGCAAAACACCGTCTGAGGCTGATTTTTAATGATCTTCTGGGGTCCATAGGTAGAAATGCCACATTGCCCCAATGCCATCAATTAAGTAAAGAACAATTTCAAATCCACTTATATATAAATAAGGCAAAGCCCAGGAATTCAGAAACTATTTAGGTAAGTTTATAATCACTTGAATTGAGTGGATATATATGAGAATTGATGGATTAACTAAGATTTACATTTAAAATATGAAATAGAACAATTCTATAATCTCACTTCAAGTGCATATTATGTAATAATCTTATTTTAAGGTTAAAAAAATCCAATTCCACTGATAAATTATCTACTCTTCCTGATCAGATTAGATATTTTCAGGTCCTTTTTTGCAGTCCAAGATCTCTGTCAACAAACACAGAATCAACAAATGTTCATCTATGTTTTATCGGAATAGAACTTTATTTAAGTTTTTAATATGAATTGTGATTATTTGGGATTGTGTTTGGTTTTAAATCATATGTTCAACAGACAAAAGGTAACTTGTGAGATTTAGTTGTCATAAAAAGACACGAGTCAAATAGATATCATTAGAGAGTGCGTGAAAGGGACCAATATAGGAAATCAATAATAACATCTATGCAATTGCATTTTAAACCATTCCTTGGCGCCTGATAGAGACCATTAAAGATGGTATGCTAAAAACTAACCCATTAGTGAAAGAGGTAAATTCGCTTTATTGATTTCCTGGACGGTTAGCTGGCCCTTCACCACGGCAAGGCTTTATTGAAGTGGTGCTACATGAGCAAAGGACAAAAATCTAGACTCTTGTTTTGATTGGCTTTTAAATTCATAAATGGTATTTGGGGCCAAAAACTGAAAAAAGAAAAAAACTATTTCAGGAGGGCACTTTTTTAGGCAGAGGGGAATAGGGTAGGTGCTCTAGCTCCACCTAGTGTTTATCTGTGCACATCCCTGAGCAAAACTGTTTCTATGTCAGATTTATCTGTGATTAAACAAAAAAACACCTTGATTCTTTTTAACTGGACCTAAAAGTTTATCTTGACGAACATTAAAAAACATCCTAAAAACCCTTCAGAAAACATCAGATTTCATTGATCAACCTCATTACTATAACTATAGCTCACTAGGCCTGGTTTCATTAGGCCAGGTGGAGCTGTCATTTTGACACAATTTAGTGTACCAAAAGTGTTTTTTATCTCATAATTATGAACTTGGTAAAATCAAAGTGCTGATTTCCATTGTAGGAAAAAGGGGTGGGGCTTTCTTGGCCCGGTACCAGGGTGGTCTGATTATGGTGCATAATTAATTTCATTTCTTTTATTTAACTAGATTACACTGAGTTGGACAAAACTACAATAAAAAAGAGAATGGAAAATAAAACCAGAAAAATCTAATATTTTTGCCATTTTTAACCCAGAGGAGCCTGAAGTTCAAAGCAATAAGCCCCGCTACCCTGAATCTGTAGTTAGGAGCAATCATTAATCCTGCATCACCTGGATTAACTGATAATAAAGGTAATGTTTTTCCTGCAGAGATTAAAGGAAAAGAAAAGAACCTGAAGCCTCTTGCTGATGTCCAAGAGGCGACTCGCAGGAGCCTGATGAAATCACTCACTGAGATTCTGGAGGACAAGGAAGCTCTGACTCTGCTGGAGGACACAGTAGGAAATAACGTCTTAGCCAAAATGTATGGATTGGAAATCCACATTTTTTAAATCCTCCATCTCCTTTCAGCTGGATGAGTGCGCTGATGATGAATATCAGCCTCCGCAGTCTAAAGCCGTTGCCTCATTCATGGACCTTCTTCATAAGTCCAAAATGTCCAGAGAGATGAAAGAGGCCCTTCACCTGCTGGTCTCTGCTTTTAATGGTAAATATCAATATCCTTTTTAAAGAACGGCCATGAATCTGAGTCATTTAATCAAATATGGCATTTAAGCATTTATAGAGATTTCAAAATGAAATGTCTAAAAGAAAATTATAAATTTAAAGAAACGATAATGATATGTTTATGATGTATGAAGTTTAGGTGAACGTTGACCCTTGCAATTCATAGGTCAGTATTGGTAGCCCTTCCTGTGCCCCTGAATTAGCCCTCAGCTGTAAAAAGGTTGGTGACCGCTGATCTCGATCCTTCTCACTGTAAACTTGGAATTTATCTTGATTAAAATCCCATTTGAATTCTGCAAAAGGCATTCATATGTGTGTGCTTACTCCACGATTTAAAAGAAAAGCTTTACTTTTTTATGTTTGCAATACTAAAAATAATTCAGGGCTGTCAACTCTCACTCATTGGGAGTGAGACTCACTCACCTCAGTGTTTTCACACACTCTCACTCCAGACTCCCCATTTTGCAGCTAAAAAATGACGGACATTAAAACTTCACTCCATTCCACTTATTTATATATAAAAATTACCACGGTGATAAAAAACCAGTGTGCGTTTTCAACGCAGCCTTAGCGCTAACACATCATGACATGACAGGTTCAGATCCAGTCCATAGTTTAGTACCAGCCCACCTGTTCGCTGTGCTGAGAGCAGCGGAGCTGGACCTGAGCAAATCTGAGTGAAGTTGGCCCCCCCACCTTCTTCAAATCAGACAAAATTGGTGTCAAACGTTTGTGCAGCAAAAAACGTTCGTTTGTGCCGCCTTAATTTTAAAGATATGTTTCTAGAGGTCATCAAAGGTCAACCAGCCCCCCCCTCTTTCTTCAAATCTTCAAATCCAAAACAGCACAAAGGAAAATTTTTGCTGCACAAACGGAGCTGAGTTAATTGACACCTATTTTGTCTGATTTGAATAAGGTGGGGGGGCTGGTTGACCTTTTGACCTTTACATTTTCATTAACATCTTCAAATCCAAAACAGCACAAATGAAAATTTTTGCTGCACAAACGTTTGACACTAATTTTGTCTGATTTGAAGAAGGTGGGGGGGCCAACTTCACTCAGGTCCTGAGCGTGATATTGAAAAATAGCAGATATCTTAGCAGTTATTATGAGGTATGTCATTTTAATTTTATCTTATTCATCTGGACTAAGATAATTCACTGTGTAAATTAATAGAGATTTTAAACAGTCTAGCACTTGAGTAATTATGGATAAAATATACAGCAGTTTGCTTAAATTATAACTGTGAGGACCGAAGTGTCGGATCAAATCAAAGGCAAAAGGTTTGTTTTCTCT
>NW_015150977.1:325792-327032 GCF_000732505.1 Cyprinodon variegatus | reverse complement strand
CGCCCCATAATCACAGCTCTATGGAGCAGCATCAGACTCATTCTGACTAGAATTGAGTCGGACTACGTCAGGCTAGGAAGTTACATGGAGTAATGTCTCATTTAATCAATTGGTATATTTTCTGTTTTGGTTTATTTTGGGGGGCAGTTTATATATCTCCATCCACCTTCTCTAGCTTATTATGTCAGGGTCGCTGTGGGGCTGGTGCTTATCTCTGGAAGTTTTAGTCTTCCATAGTGTTCAGCACTCCTTTCGAAAGATATACCTAAAACATCCCTTTCCTGTTTGGTAAATCATAAGATCAGATAACAGCATAATTGTTTATGTAATGTAGGGAAGTACTATTAAGCACTACAGCTATTTTATCTTCTTGGATTTTGCATATGTTTTATGTACCACTCTGTACAAACATTTGCCTGACAATAATGACGATAATAATGACAATAAATCTTTCCACTGAGGGATAAATAAAGAAGCATTCTTTAAAAAAGAATTCAGTTGCAATCTTGTTTATTCTCTATCGTATTATTTGTTCTTTCTGGTCATAATTACTGGTAATGTTATTATTGTTTTTTTAGTGATTTACTATAGCCGCTCTGTAGGCAGCTGTAGTTCCACTCTAATTGTCAGCTTCAATCTGGTTCCATTATAAAGTGTTTTCTCTATCAGCAATATTCACCTGCCCTTCATTAGATTTAAATAAACCAAACAGCTCCCACCAGGTGCTAGTGTTGTTGAGACATGTCAGGTTCATTTCCTGTTTTGACTGCTGACCTTCATTCTTTTGTGCTACCAAGTTATCTTTTCTGTGATATATCTAAGTTACTGTAACTGTCCAACAGCACCTTAAAAGACAGCTCCTATTGCTGCACATTTTGACGAAGCACTACTCACCTTCACACGGTGTTTATTTCTGGTAGTAAGGGGTAGCTAGCCTAGGATAGCACTGGCTTGGCACTTCTGTGGTATCTGTCTCTCCCTGACTGTTTTCCAACTGTCTCTACACTTCCTCTCCTCTCCTCTGCTTTCTGTGCCAGATGTTCAGTTATTCCTCTGCTTGCTCCTTTAGTGATGTGTTATGGGATGTGTAATAACTGTAGTATTCTTGTAGCTTTGGAGGCGAGAGTGTCAGAGTTAGTCCCGTCTTTGGGCTTTTGAACATCCAGGAGTACGACCAGTTCAGTTTACTGCCCGGAGTCACCAAGGCCAAGGACACGTCCACATAGTGGTCCTACAATCA
>NW_015150977.1:320729-322143 GCF_000732505.1 Cyprinodon variegatus | reverse complement strand
ATTCCAGTTTGCGAGCGCAAATTACTGCACGCAAAATTGGATCTTGATAAATCCGGCCCTTTGAGTGGTAACTAGGTGACTGCTAGAGAGTAACCCAGAGATCGGACTGATCCAATCAGCTCTCTGATCAACCAGTACCCTGGAATGCTTGTTGAACAGAGCATCGCTTTGGACAGATACGCTGCACAGGTTTCACCAGCAACCTCCTCCTCCTCACACCCCGCTCTCTCTTGTTCTTGTTATATATGTATATATATAGTTTCTGCAGCCATGTCTCCCGTCCAGTCCGTTCGTCCAACAGCAACTCAAAGAGATTTGGATCAATCCGATGCAACAATAAGAGGCAATTTGCAATGGGGTTAATTTCATAAATCATGGTAGCACAGGATGTCTCCCTTTTAACTACGGTGGTTAGCACGTATCCGCATCCTCTAGCAGCACTTCTTCTGCTTCTTCGGCGTGCTCCTTACCTCCGTACCACATGTGGTCACGGTCAGGCGGCTTCTAACGGCGTCTTCGGCGAACAGCAATCGGGGCCCCCGTTGTTCAGCGGTTAACAGAGCTGGATTAGCTATGCTCTGTCTCTGCTGCTTCACTCGGTTCAGCTCCTTCTGAATCGCAGGAAAAAGGCAGTCTGATTGGGTCCAGCAAGCGTAGACTTGTCCGGAGGGATTTGGTTGCTACTCAACATAGCCTTCAGCTAGGAGCACTTTTGCCTAGAGCCACCGCAAAATAGGACGCTAATATGAAAAGCTAGGGTTTTTAAAGCCTAAGTCGGAGGGGTGCGTTTTCAGAGCGGCGCAGTTCCGACGACAATGTAGGGCAACATACCTAACTTAGTTTTGAAGATTGTTACACCTGGGACTAAGCCAGGGAGGACTCTCTTCTTTGTGACTCCGGTTCCATGTTAAGAAATCGATAGCCCCGTTGGGCTAGAAAGGTACATTCTTTAGTCTGTTTGAGTTTACTAGAGCTAGAATATAACATAGTGGCAGCGGTCATGAATTTTGACCAGTTCAAGTTTTATACGTTTAGTTTTTAGGTTGTGCGTTTCGCCGTGGTGTGGGGGATACACCTGCTAGTCAGCTAATTAGCACATGGGGTGGATTATTAGCATAATGGAAGGATTGAAACCATCGCAATGTCTTTGCATGGACTCAGGCAATCTTGCAAAGACTTGGAAGGTGTGCAGAGATGAGTTTTCACTTTATGTGGACCTGGCGGTGAGAGATGATGATGAAACCACCAAGGTCAAGCTGTTCGGCTATCTCGTGGGTGAGAGCACAGAGAGCTACTGGACACACTGATCAGTGAGAAGCCTTAAGCAACATGGAAGATTGCTGATATCATTAAGAAATTTGATGAACACTGCATGTCACCGTGAATGAAATGGTTGAAAGTTTCCGGTTCTTTT
>NW_015150977.1:315927-317289 GCF_000732505.1 Cyprinodon variegatus | reverse complement strand
GAAAAAATCAAAATAATAGTGAAGGCTGCAGAAAAATATCTGGACATTAAAGATTTGAACTGGGAGATGGTTGGAAGCATGATGGGAGGACCGATGGGACCATCAGAAACTGGCAGAGTTACGATGACCTAGAGTAAATTAAAATTATAGGGGCAAATGTGATTTGGTATTATGTTGGTTTAAGTTACACAGGGTTTTTTTTTTTTTTTTGGGGGGGGTGAATCGTTTCCTGTTTTCTTGCTTTACTCCATATCAGTTGGTGGCGGTAATGCACATTTCACAAGTCTGCCAACCGCCATAAAATCTCATAAGAAGAAGAAGAAGCCTGCAGGACCATTCCGGACCAGTGGGGGGCGCTCAGGCGCGCTGGTGCCACCGGCAGAGGAAGGAAGCAGGAAGTAAAGCTGTATCCGGTCTCCGCTGTTTGTTTTTCTCTTCTCGGCACCAGAACCTTCTTCTTTCGGGTAACTATGGCCGTCAGCTCCGTCCACCTGGAGTCTGACGCCTTCCTGGTCTGCATGAACCACGCCCTGAGCACCGAGAAGGAGGAGGTGATGGGTCTGTGCATCGGGGAGGTGGAGGCCTCCCGGATCGTCCACATCCACTCGGTGATCATCCTCCGCCGCTCCGACAAGCGGAAGGACCGGGTGGAGATCTCCCCGGAGCAGCTGTCCGCCGCCTCCACCGAGGCGGAGCGGCTGGCGGACAGCACCGGCAGACCCATGCGGGTGGTGGGCTGGTACCACTCCCACCCGCACATCACCGTCTGGCCCTCCCACGTGGACGTGCGGACCCAGGCCATGTACCAGATGCTGGACCAGGGCTTCGTGGGACTCATCTTCTCCTGTTTCATCGAGGACAAGAACACCCGGACGGGCCGCGTCCTCTACACCTGCTTCCAGTCCGCGCAGGCGCAGAAGGGCTCCGAATACGAGCGCGTGGAGATACCTGTGCACGTGGTGCCCCGGGAGGCGATCGGGAAGGCGTGTCTGGAGTCCGCCGTGGAACTGCCGCGGATCCTGTGTCAGGAGGAGCAGGACACGTACCGCAGGATCCACGGGCTGGCCCACCTGGACCCGGTCACCAAGATCCACAACGGCTCGGTGTTCACCAAGAACCTGTGCAGCCAGATGTCGGCCGTGAGCGGCCCGCTGCTGCAGTGGCTGGAGGACCGGCTGCAGCACAACCGGCAGAGCGTCACGGAGCTGCAGCGGGAGAAGGAGCGGCTGCTGCGGGAGCTGGCGGCGCTGTGAGCGGCGGGCTGCTGTCCGATGATGGACTCATCGGTGCAGTGGGCGGAACTCAGAGCCCCCTGCTCCCCCTCTGTGATTACTGTTAAACCTGATGTAAATAAATGTAAAT
>NW_015150977.1:312218-313235 GCF_000732505.1 Cyprinodon variegatus | reverse complement strand
GCTACTATGAGAAAAAGCAGAGAGAGCAGAACGTTAGAGATTGAACTAACAGATTCTGCAGAGTGGGAGAATAGAGATAGAATGAAGCAGAAGGATGAAAAAGGGGTCCCTATGTCCTCCAGCAGTCTAAGCCTATAGCAGCATAACTAGAGATAGCTTAGAATCAGTGCTGCAGTATAAGGATGTCACAGGGCTAAAATCGTAAAATAAATATATGCATACTAAGGAATTTATGATTAACATTAAATTTTAATAATCTAATAAAAACATTTCCTATTGAATAATAAAAATTACATTCAAAATGTAAAAAAGTAATGGAAAATGTTTAAATTAAACATATGTAATTAATTCCCTCTATATTCATAAATAAACGTGTATTTTTTAGGGAGGTCAATGTTTGAGGTCAATGGTTGAAATGTTTGGAAACTCCTGATCTGCTTTCATTGTTTAGACTTTCTTAGATTTCTTTCTGTATATTGTAATAATTTAGTTGCTTTGTTTTTCCTTAAGGTTGTTATTAGATTTTCTAATCACATTTTTCCATGTTCTGTTATTTAAGCCGTTAGCGGTTTGCTACACTAGTTTTAGTGTGTTTACCTGTTTTTGTCAGTTGTTTTCTAGTCTTTTCTCTTGCTTATTTCAGAGTATTTCTTGGTTGATTTTGTCTTTACTTTAGTTTTAAGAAGATTTTAGCTTATATTCTTGTAAAAATGTAATTTACTGCAGTTGACTTTGTTTTTTTCCAGCTGTTGAAATGGTTGGTATGGGATGGAAAACTGAGAGGAAGGAAAACTTTCCTGAAAACCAAAGAGGGAGGCAGGAAGATACGTTTAGGGACCATTATGTAAAACAAAGTTTTACTAATTTAAAGGAGTTTTTATCTCAATCATTTTATGAGAAGCTACAACCAAAAGAAGTGCTGTGGTCAACAAGGAATAATCAATGGATCATTATTTATACCTAAAACTAATTTGTTTGCAATGATTTAATGAATTTAGCGTGAAAATAATTTTTCAT
>NW_015150977.1:310028-311356 GCF_000732505.1 Cyprinodon variegatus | reverse complement strand
GTCTCTCAATTTGTTCATTTCTAATTTTAATGAAGTAACTTTAGCTGCAGTGGATTTTTCATCTGCTGGAAAGGTGTTGGAGGCTCCTCCCTCCTGGGTCTGCCAGTGTTGGGGGGCGTGGCCATTTGAGTTATCTGAAGCAGGATGGGACAGGTGTGGGGCAGCAGGTTTTCTCCTTCAGGGTCTGCTATGATTGTATGTTCACCAGCTCCTACTCCATCACTTCCTCTTCCATATGCTCACTCTGGTCACGGAACTGCTCTGCATCCTGGAGAAACACGAACAGGATGTCAAAAAATGGGAACAATCGATCAAACATCTCCCCCAAAGGTTGAATCTAGGATTGTATGGTTTAGGTTTATCTCAGCAGACATCAACTGGGCTGCTGTGCATGAATTCCTGGATCAGTGAGGGTCAGGGGTCAATCCTAACTCCACTGTGCCCTGCTGTCATACGTCGTGTGGACTACTTGTCAGTCATGATAATCAATGAGAGCAGTTCCACATCCAATTTCAATCAGTTTATTTCTATAGCGCCAATTCACAACACGTCATCTCAAGGTTCACCAGATCATCCAGTCAGACTTATTTAAAGTTTTCTATCTAAGTTAAACCAGTTGATTCCACCGCTACTCCTTCGCACGTCACCGTCCACATACGTCTTCTCCGTCTGTCGCCGTAAAAACACAGAGCCGAGCTATTTTTTGCTCCGCTCTGGTCCGACCAGGTCAATTCCAATCACACCAAGGAAAAAGAACGTTGAGAAAATCCGGTTTGTCAAATTTAAATATAATAACATATCGGTTACTACAAATTAGTGCATAATTCTTATATATTCCCAAAAACTAAGACTGTTTAATTAAATGATTGGATGTAAGATATATAGGAAATTTATTTTTTCTGATGTGAATTACATCTCCATCCAGTTGATGGCGGTAAGACACAGTCTGTAAACTGCCATAAAACACCATAGAAGAAGAAGAAGAAGCAATAATGGAAATGAAACAAGATAAATCTTATATTGTAGATAATTATTCAGTACAGTTACATTTAAACAATTATTATCAATATATTCAAATTTATACAGATGCATCAAAAATAAATAGGAAAATAGGAATAGCTTTTGTAGTAACAGAATTCAATATAAGAATAGGAAAATGAATTAAGGATGGATTATCAGTATACACAGGAGAAATGTTGGCAATATTATTAGCTTTACAATGAGTAGAAGATATAAAACCGTTAAAATCAGTCATTTGTTCAGATTCAAGCTCTGCATTAGTAAGTTTAAAAAATAACCAAACAGATAGTAGGATGGACATTTTATTA
>NW_015150977.1:306221-308917 GCF_000732505.1 Cyprinodon variegatus | reverse complement strand
CTTAGAAACGACGCTGTCAAGGAACGCTATGGACAGCGGAAACATGCAAGAGGAGAAGACAGTATTATCAAAATTTTGGGACAATATCATCTGATAAAGAGTACATTTATTTCCACATGTTTAAGATTTGACATTTAAACATGATTTTCCTACAACTTTAATGACTCTGATCAGCCTGGGGCCAAAATCCTTTAATGTATTCTAGAATCTGATTTGGAATAAATAGTTTGTGTTTGAGTCCCGCTGTGTGAGAAAATGACCTTTACCTCATGTCAGGCGTCGAATCTTAAATCCAGGTCCTTCCGCTGCTCGTTCAGGATCGTCATGCCGTAGAGACGCTCAACGTTGGTCTCCATCATCGCTGATAAAGCCTCCATTGCCTCCTCAAACTTCTCCTGGGAAGAGATTCAATCCAGCTGGTTTTAAAGGATTCTGTTAATGAATAACAGGAAGGACAGTTGATGGCGAGAGGACTTACATCCCAGAGTTTCATCTCCTCGGCCTGAGCTGCTTCTAGGAGCAGCTTCTCCTGTTTGAGCTCCTCCTCCCTCCTGCACCCTGTCAGCATCTGCAGAGTTTCCACATCCACCGGTTTCCCAAACCTCCCCATCTGCAGCTCGTTGCACTGCACCTCCAGCTCTGGATCAACGCAGCAATCAGAAGCAGGATATTGTGACTCAAAGGTTTAAGTTAACCCCTTAAGCCCAGAGGTCTGAAATTAAATATGTGAATTAAAGCAAGTTCTGCTCCCAAACTATCAATTGGAGATATGATTGAAAGGAGGAATATTGTTCAGGTGGAACCACTATTTCAAATGTCACCATGTCTGATTTATAAGTGATTAAACAAAGAAAAAATATTAAATATTTAGCCTTGCCTTTTTTTCCCAAAAATAAACGCTTCAAAGCGCATTTGAAACTCTGGATCTGGACATGTTGGCTGTAGCTACAGCTAATTTGGACTGAATCAGTTTAAGCATGTTTGTTCCACAAAGGTTTTAGGAGGCAGTTTGCTAGGCGGAAATCTGATTTTGGCACAATGCTAAAATAGCAAATAAGCATTTTTTTTCCAATCATACAAGCGAGTCTGGTCAGACAAATATGCTGATTTACATTTTTGGAGACCTTCTGTATAAGACAAAGACCGTTTCTCAAACTGTGTACTTGTGCGTTCTCGTGTCCTCGTGAAACGTCATCATCCTCAGCTCTAGCACTGTTCCGTTTCACTAGAGCAGCAGATCGAGAACGGACAAATCCCCTCCGATGTTGTTCTGGCCCCTCCCTCTTTACCCAGCATGCATCAGAGCAGACTTGTCCGTCCTCCGGACTGACAGCTGTCCCAGCATGCACTGCAGCAGCAGCTTCCAGGTTAGCGCTCACAGAGCTCAGAGGATTAACTTAAAAGTTCTCTTTTCTGTTGCTGTTGTTCAATAAAAGTACGTTTTAAGATCATTTGAGGCGAGAATATTATAATTTAGGCTTCACTATATGGAACATTTATCGATTTAATGCGTAATAAAAAAAAAATTGAGAGGACCGTGGCAACCAGCGGACCTCCAAGGGTAACAGCAGCCGGGGCTAACGTTAGCCCGTCCGCACCGGCCAGGGCTAACGTTAGCCTGTCTGCAGCAGCCCTCTCTCTGCATAGCCGTGTGTTAAGTAGTTCTCCCCGAGTCCAGACTTTCCTGGCTTCTAGTCAAGAACATACCTGGCGAGGACGCGAGTCCATACTCGCGTTCTTGTGAATTGAGAAACAGCCAAAGCCTTTGCTCCTAAGATTTAGCCGTTGTTTCATTGAAATTTACCAATAATATGGCCAGACTGAATAGAAAATAAAAATACCAAAGCAAGTTAATGAAACGCATACTGGTTACATTCCCTTGCAATGGTCGCACGATGACCTCTGACCCCTCCTTGGAAAGGTCTGAGCCTCCAGTTTCCAATGATGGCGGCCATTAGGGGCGGGGCTAAAAATTAATACCTGCTGTTGCATTACTTCCACATGTCAGGTGGAATTTAAAATTTCACTTTATATGTTTACACAGCTATAAAACAAAATGTTTTTGTGAAAAAATAATTTTTGAGGATGAAACACCATGTGACTGTGTTTTGGCCATTTCTGTAAATAGATAAACATGAGCAGGTGCGAGGTGGGCCTTGCAGCGGGCCCGCCGGCATTAAGATGAGGAAGCAGCGACCGATTTCACCTTTGATGCAGGCGATCATGTCCCTGCGGTCAACGATCAGCCTTTTTTGCTCCTGTTGAGCCTGATGCTGCTGATCTTTCAGCTGGATGTTCTCCACCTCCAGCGGCTGCCTGGTCCGGTCCAGCACCAACGCCTCGCTCAGATCCGAAGGTATAGAGCCATCGGACAGGAATTTAATCTGCTCCATATGTGAGGAGGCAGGTGGGGGAGAGAAGATGTAGTAATCAGTTTATTTTCACTAAACAATTCAATTAAATTCAATTCAGTTTATTTCTATAGCGCCAATTCACAACACAAATCATCTCAAGGCACTTTTCACTTCAACCAGATCAAACAGCCAAATTTATTCAAAGTTTCAGTTGATTGCATCGACTCATTAAATACAGACTTTACCTTCCCAGAACTCACAGAATTTCCTTCAACTAAAGAGCCAGAACTTAGAGCTGTTATGGAATTCTTACTCAGAAATCATTGGATATTTTCTTGTAAC
>NW_015150977.1:302310-304219 GCF_000732505.1 Cyprinodon variegatus | reverse complement strand
TATTCTTGTGAGTGTAGTCTTTGTCACTTCACAAAAAAAGAAATAAATAAACAGTTTTGAAAACTTCTGTATTCATTCTTTTCCTGCTTTGTGTGTCAACGTTCACGGTTGCTAAGCAACAGAGCATACGGCGGTAAAACCCGCCGAAGGGTAGACCTGGTCGAATTTACAGCCAAAACTTTTCCGGTCTCCTTATTTTCAAAGACTTCGAAGGATCCAGTCTAGGTAGACCGCGTCCTTGGAGGATGCAGCCCAGGTTTTCGAACAGAGCCGCGGTCTGTGTACTGATAAGCCTGTCCTGGATCGCAGATGCCTTGACTCATACTGGCCCTTCATCTAGTGGGCAATGGGCCCAGTATTTTTTTCTTTTTTTGGATCAATGACACATTAACAAAGGAAGTACATTTTGGCAATGTGGGCACAAAATCTATTCAGTTTTATCATCTCATATACAGTATCTAAACATTCAGAAAATACAGACCCAATCCCATTAAAAGCCTCAGTACCCAAAATGGATAGGCCAGTTCAGGGCTGCATATTGTTTATGACTTAATTTTAGAAATGTCTCAATTAATGTTGATTTAAGATTTAGATTTCCGATACCGATAGGGGCCGATTATATCCTGCATCCCTGCTCTGTAGAGATCGACTCCATGCATGTAGAAAAAAAGGGAAACATCTAGAAGTAGCAGGACCTCTGGCCTCCTTTGACAAACTCTGCATGCTTGTCAAAATGAAGCATGGTGGTTGCAGCATCATGCTGTGGGAGGGTGCAGCCTTTCAGAGCTGAGCTTTAAAGCCGCAGCAAACTATAAACATAGCAGAATTTTTTAGATCAGGCATCAGTGTGGACAGGTTCTGCTGTCAAAGGAAGGATGATAAAAACATCTGAAAACAGCTCATGTTCATTCATCCATTCTGGACGCTCACCTGTTTCAGTTTTAAAGGAACCATCATATCCAGGTCTTTGATTTTCTGCTTCTTCTCGTTGCCGAGTAACTCCAGTCTGTCTGCCCCCTCCTGCCGTTGCCTCTTTATCTCACTGGCCTGTAAGTATCGGTAGGAAAAAGCCCAAACGAACGGCGGGACGTGAGGGAGACAATCAGCAAAGGGTCACAGCTGCAAACACTGAGGACTGACCGTCCGCATTAGAAGGTTGGTCTCCTTCTTCAGAGCAGCAGCGGCCCTTTCCTCCTCTGCCAGCTGCTGCTTCACGTCCAGGAGGCGCTGACGCAGTTGCAGCGTGTTTTCAAACAGCTGCAGATTGCAGCCTGAGGAACAGAGGGAGGAGGATGCAGCTTCCTTCAAAAGAGTTGAAAAAGTCTGGAAGATTTCACCTGCTGACCTTTAGGACAAAGGCCGTCATCCACAGAGTCGCTGTCATCGTCATCATCATCATCATCATCGCCATAATCACCCCAGTCACTATCGTCATCAGAGTCATTTTCTTCTTCTACAAGGAAACCAAGGTTAGAAAGGACTCCTGATCAAAAGGAATCCCAAAGGATTTGCTCCTTCCCACCTCCTTCATCTCCCTCCTTCTCCTCCTCTTTTTGGACCTTCTTTCTGAAGACTGAGATCAGGAAATCTCGGAAGAGGTGAGCCTCGCCCAGGGAGGCCTTAAATTCTGACGTCAGAGCCTCCTTTGTCTCCTTTAGCTTGGTGATCCTGCTCCTCTTCAGCTCAAGCAGCTCCTTGTTCTCCTCCAGCTTAGGCTGAGAGGAAGCAGAGACAGGAAGGATGAGGCTGGCAGTTAGTGACCCCTCCCCCCCAGATTCAATCGAACCTGTAAAGCTCAACAAACCAAAGAACGACGAGGTTCTAACAAAGAGCCAAATATTCCCAGTTTGAGTCTCGATACCAACTGGATGGTTCGTGACTTTCATGGAGTCCCGTCCCACAGCTTAGT
>NW_015150977.1:298578-300597 GCF_000732505.1 Cyprinodon variegatus | reverse complement strand
TCCATCTGGCGGAGTCAGGTTAAGACTCATCACTATTTCTGTTTGTTTTTATTGAAAAAGCTTCCTGGATGGAAGAAAAACATCTTCAAACTTGGAAACAAAGTCTAGTGGATTGATTTTAACTTTTTTGAAATAACCTGTAAATAATGCATGTTGAATATATTCACATGTGTATCTTTTTTTTTAAAAATATGATGAACATATTTGTTTTGTGTTCACTTATATAAGGAGAAATAACACACAGACAAAAGATAAACTCAAACTTTTGCAAATTAAATGACTAAATTAGGACCAAAAATAAGGGGGATTTTTGTCCATAAGACGACAGTAAAACTAAAACCTGAAAGGCTGCCTAAACAACACTGTCTTTGGGTTGCAGTGCTTTCCAGCAACAGCCCGAGTCTTTCAGAGCAGAAAATCTATTTTTTTATTACTTTGAGATCTAATCTACAGGCTTAGCAGTTTTTTTAATCATTCAGATTTTGCAGTGTAACTAATAACCCATATTTCTTTGAGACAACATATTCTTAGCTATTTTACAAGGATTTTAATACAGCTATTTGAGTAAATAGTTATAATAATATTATAATGAAGCATCTCAGCATATCTGGTTCTGTTCATGGTTCTGAAATTCAGCATCTTTTCTTTCAGAGAACCTTAACTGGACCAGATCTTTCACAGGTCTGCTGGTCAGGACCTCTTATATGAAGTTCTGTTTTATAACTTGGTCCTACGAAGTAAAACCAGTAAAAACATAAATCTGTTTCACCGTGAGGTTGTTCTCCTCCTGAGTGAAGCTGTTGATTTTCTCCTGCAGCGTTTTTTCCTCCTCCTGAAGCGGTTGGAGAAGCCGTCTCTCCTGGAGGAGCATGAGCAGCTGCAGGTCGGTCCATTTCAGCCAGTTGTCCAGATGCAGCTTGTGGCAAAGCAGCTGCAGCAGCTCCTCCTCAAATCGGCCAACCAAGCTCTCCATCTGAAGATACACACAGAGATCCATTCATGGGTCCCGTGTTTTCCTCTGATTAAAGATGAGATCTTTAAGGATCAGGACCTGCTGGATCAGAGCGTTCTGTTCAACCAGCAGCTGGACGTCCTCCTCCTCCTGCTGCTCCTCCTCCAGCTCAGTCAGCTCCTCCTGGGTCTCCTGATCATCTCTGGCTTCTGCAGAAACCGTAGAGCTGCGCTCTTCTTCTCTCACGTTGTCCTTCTCCTCCTTTAGCTTCGTTTCTCTCTGCAGCTCCTCCAATGAATCCAAAGAGTCTTCCTGCTCCCCCTGATCCGCACACTCCATTCTGTTTAACCAGAGAAAAATAAAGCCTGAATGATGCCTGAATCAGCTGATGGAGGTGAGTCCCTGATTGGTGGAATAAGTAAGTAAGTAAACTTTATTTGTATAGCACTTTTCACAGACAAAGTCACAAAGTGCTTCATATGATAACATATAAAAAACACAAGTAAAAACAGATAAAATGCAGTAAAAGCTAAAATAACTAAGTGAATAAAACAATAAGCTTAATAAAGGTTGGAATGGAAATATCAAGGTTATATTTCTAACCAATTAATCCGTCAATAATTTTTTTAATTTAATCCATTAATAATCGGATAGCAAACGGTCCCTTAAAGAAGATTTTATTACAGAATTAAAACAGGTGAAGCTACATTTTTTCCACTTCAGGAGATCTGAATAGAGCATATTGACAGACGAAAGAATCTTTTTGTATCATTTTTTACAATTCTGGTATAATTTCTGCTCTAAGTGGTTTGATCTTTCAGCTAAAGTCGTGTTTTTGGGTCTGTAAACTCCAGTTAACAATTAATTGCTTCAGCATTAGTCAGCGCCCTTCCAGGAGGACCAAAGTTGCCCTTATGTGGTCTTTCCTATTTGACCATAAAAAAAAGGAGCCACCTTTAAACTCTGAATACTCCCTGTACTAAAATGAAAAATTGTATGCCATGTTTTTGGGATGTGCAGCTTTGTACGCATTCATTTTCTTTAGAAACTTTGCTCAAAGCATGGAG
>NW_015150977.1:296002-297142 GCF_000732505.1 Cyprinodon variegatus | reverse complement strand
TAAATAACATAGTTATGTATAATATATTACATTTCTGACTGTATATCCCTGTAATTATTACACTATTAAGCTTTAAGCTGCTGACTGCCACTACTTCGACGCCAGAGTGTTTGCCAGTTTTGGGTACTCTAGCCAAGCTGAGTTTTTGTCTACATGAGTTTTAACGTTGCTGTTTTTGTCTTTGTCTCTCGGCAGGAAGTCATCCTGCAAACTGGATGTTTTGGACCTTCTCTCCCCTGGAAGGACTCTCTGAGCACCAATCTGAGCTGAGGATTCAAGATTATGGTTTGGATCAACCTTTCCCCCCAAAGATTGTTTGGGCGTCTCTCTGAGCAGGGGATTCATCTCCACAATAACCCGTTCAAGTACCGCAGGAAATCTAAGTGGCAGTAAGCTCCTCCGTTCATCAAGGAAAAACCCCAATCTGGGTAAACCCTGTCCGCCCTCAAACGAGCAAGACATTCACTGGAGCAACTCACACCGACTGGATTCAACAAGAGACCCCTTTTTTCTGGAAACGTGAGTCGGCAACCTTAATCCCCTTCTTCAAATCAGACACTAATTTCCCACTGAGCCTGAACTAACCGCAGTATCTTCCCCTTCACTTTCCAGTTCCGGTTCGACAGTGTTCAGAGCAGCACTGGACTCATCTCATTCCCTCTCAATAAAACCTGTTAAACTTTTCCCTGGTCGCTCTGTTTGTTTTTCTGCATGTGGGTCAGAGCTTTGGATAAAATCATGACACATCAGAAATGAAGCAGCAGAAGCTTCTTTGATGGCGTCCGGTGTGAACGTAGCATTAGACTTTCTGGTTGTTTGAATTAACCTTCGAAACATAATATTGTAGCTAAAAATGATCTTATTGTCGGGGTTCGTGTGTGTGATTGAGGGCGAGTGATGCATCTCTTCCAGAGAGGATCTTTTGGTAGAACCTGGGCAGCCTATACAGGTGAAGATAATCTTTCTCATCAGAGTGTTGGGCTTTAAAGAGCAGCAGAGCGTTCAGTCAGGGCTGCTTTCTTGTGTTGTAGATGTTCCGTTGCTTTATAGTCTCTTGTTCCCCTCAAGTATTTTCTAGTGTTGCGCCGATGCCATTTTTTGGCCCCGATACCGATACCCGATACCTGGCTGTGCAGTATC
>NW_015150977.1:292486-293754 GCF_000732505.1 Cyprinodon variegatus | reverse complement strand
GCCCTATTTATTGGTACTCGCCGATACATATACCACCATTTTAGGGCAGTATCGGGGCCCCGTCCGATACTGGTATCGGTGCAACACTAGTATTTTCCCTGACTTTTATTTGTTTTCAGTATTTTGGGATTTTGGATTTTTGCCTCCGTTCCCCTTGGACTTTCATTAAATCATCCAAACTCATCCGTGCCAACTCCTTGCTGCATTTGGGTCCTTAAAGCCGCCACACAACCAAATATCTTTATGAATTTTCAACCTCTGGTCAAGCTCACATACTTCCCCTAATCAGGACCTAAGTAGTCTTGGAACAAAGACCAAAAGTTAGATACATTCCACCACGAAATGCAGGAAATAGCGTTTTCAGAGTCTAACTTTCTACATTTTTCCAGGGGAGGATACCCCCAGACCCCCCTACAATTCGCAAAGCCTAAAGATGTCAAGCACCGAGGTGGACACATCATGAAATATTCCTAGATAAAAGCCTGCTGTGGAGATGTCACAGATAAACAGATTGAAGGACCCTTTCCCTACCATTCCTAAACAAAAGGCTTCAGGAATGAGAAAACCGTACCGCTGCTTTACTCAGATGCCTCATTAGGAAGCCCAATAGTTGGAGTATTGCTGTGCTACACGAACGTTTCCTGAATGACTGATTAATAAGACTTTTTTCTGAGGGTCCCTCTGCCCCCCCGTCCATTAGATCCACCCCTGCTCCGTACCTCTGCGCTCTCAGGGTCTGGTATCGCTCCAAGCTGGCCTGGTTGAGCTGCAGCTGCTTCTCTGGGGTTTCTTCTGGTAACATTTTTGGCCACCAGGGCGGAGTCTGACAGAGGTGGGCTGGACGCCCCTGTTGGACCTCCTGCAGGTGCTGAGCCTGAGCCACCAGCTGGACCTTGACGTCCCGCAAGGCCAGGATCCGCTGGTTCATCTCCTCCTTCTTTTCATGGGCCTGTTGAAACATGACCTCCAATCACTTAATATGGCTGAAATTATCGTTGTGTGAAGAAAATGCGGAAAAATCAAACCTTTATTTTGAAAAACGGATGCACTTTTTAGCATCACTACAAATTTCTTTAAAATAAATGTAACAGAAGCTATTATTACTTCACACTTAGTAAAATTTATTTTAAATGACTTTCTGCTTCCTAGCATATCAGTCGCAGGGGCCCATGTCTCCTAGTTGATGCTGTCAAACTATTGGTCCCAAAGTTTAAAGTTCTCAGGAGCTATCATTATATTCTTAATTAAACTTTTTTTTTTTTTTTTTT
>NW_015150977.1:290024-291882 GCF_000732505.1 Cyprinodon variegatus | reverse complement strand
GTCACTGCTGGAAGATGGCAGGAGTGATTTTTATTTTTTTACTGATTAACGCTAAATTCATCCAATCACCGCGAACGTATTATATTTAGGTATAGATAATGATCCATTGATTATTCCCTGATGACCTTAATTTTCCTTTAAAGGACCAATAAAAGCAGATCAGTAGGAAAGGAAATGACAAGAATCATGACTGGACGTTTCCTTTAAATGTTTGATAATGAAACCTGAAGAATGCATGAAAATACTTTTACTCCACAAGTAATTTGAACTAAAATAAATTAAAATAAAATTTTAACTAAAAGGAGGAATTTTAAATGATCAGCATGAACTTATTAGCTTAATGTTTTGCTATTTGTGCCATATTGACATGTTTTTAGGCTCATTTAGGCCGTATTTTGGATGTGAACATTTCTGCTCATATTTCTGACATGCTGTGTTCTTAAAGGAGACGATCTCATCACCTCTTTTCTCATCTCTTCAGGCTTCAGAAAGTGTTGGATGCCCTCTTTGGCTTCCTCAATATCCTGATCATCCTGTGAGTCGGTAGCGTTCTCCTCCGGCTTCTCTGCAATACTGACACGCCAAAAATCCAGTTGATCATTAGAGAATAATAAAAACCGTCCTTCCAATGAAGGAAGCAGTATCCTGACATCGGACTCACATTTGGGCCAATTCCTGCCTCCTCCTCTCTATTTTAGCCCAAGCCTGCTCTGCTTTCTCTGCAGCCTGTCGGAGCTTCTGTTCCTGCCTCTCTGCCAGTTTGATCCTGGCTTTGGGAACCACAGCGGGCAGCAGCATGGTCTCCACTAGACGTCGGCGTTACAGGACATTAGTGTAGGTAGAAACCTGTCTCCGGTTGGTCCGATGAGACGTCTCCTACCTTCTGATTGGTGGCCTTCCGGCGAAGGCTGGTTTGCAGGTTTTCTCTTTTCTTCAGCAGCTTCTTCGCCTCCGTCGGGCTCGGTTCTGATTGGAGGTTCGTTTTCTGAGTGAAACTCTGATAAACTGTAGGTGGAGACCCTGTGGTCGCTGATTATCCCGACTACAGAGACAGTCTCTGTCGGCAGGGAGCCTTTAAACCTGAAAGGAGAGTCTTAAATATCAAATTTCTCATTTGTGATATCTAGCATGTAGAACTGTTTGATAAGACCAACGTATGTGTTTCCAGGGAATGTCAGAGAATGATTAGCAGCCTTCCAGCCTGGTTCTGATTGTGAGTATGCATGTGTACCATTCCTGCAGCTTTGTGATGCTGTAGCGCTCCTGTTCCCCGGCCATCTGCTTCTGAACCTCCATCACTTTCCTGGCCTTCTTCTCTTCCAGTTTGTAGAAGCAGGGGTCCAGGAGGAGTTCCTGAACAGACATAAACCTCACTAACTGATAAATATGACCTGATTAACCTCTTTTATATTTGCAGTGATGGACTCAGACCTGAACCTTCAAAGGCTCATAGAGACAGGAAAAAAGTGGGCCTACTATCACCGGAAGAACATCTGAGGGTTAAAGGACTAATGTTTAAAAAACTTCCTCCTGCTTCATTAATCTTAAGAATTGTTCCCTGCAGCGGCGTCTCCACAGGTCTGCCTAGAAAGTAGATCAGACAGCTGCAGCTGATCCAGACGCTGCTGCCTTCGTCCTCACTAGAACTAAGAAAGTAGAACACATCCGCCCAGTTCTTAAGTCCTTCCTCTGGCTCCCTGCATCTCACAAAATAGTCTTTAAAATCCTTCTGTTAGTCTAGAAATCACTAAATAGATCAGCTCCAAAAAGCATTACAGACTGGTTGGCATTGGATCAAAATCCGTGTATCATTCGTTCTTTCTATTTTCAATTGCCAATCAAAAAACAAAAAATAAAA
>NW_015150977.1:283232-288204 GCF_000732505.1 Cyprinodon variegatus | reverse complement strand
CCGACTGATTTCAGCAAAAGTAGCCTGGCTGTTAGTACGTCATATTCTGATTGGTTTATTTGGCCCGTCTATCACCAACATAGGCCAATCAGCTAACCAGTATTTTCGCCCCTTCCCAAAATTATTTCAACGGAAGGTTTCCAGATGGATATGCGGAGCAAATCCATCTGGCGGAGTCAGGTTACATGAGTACGCCTTAGCTTTCAGTATCAGCCCTTCTTGAGCACATCTAAATATTAAAGGACTGTTTTTGCCCCGTTTCCACTACCCTTTTCAAACGGTGCTGAGATCGGTCCGAGCACGGTAACCGAGATAACTGTTGAGTGTTAATGGCACGCAAAACTGTACCAGACCGCACCAGACACGACCGAACCACACTAAACTGGTACTAGTTCATCCGTAGGGCTCGGCGTGGTTCAGTTCTGGCTCGGTTCTCAGATAACAAAGAGCGCATGAGGAGGCCGCGTCATCTCCTTACAGTCAGCCTTCGTAATCAGGAAATTTCAGACATTCATAAAAATACTAGCTTCCCTACCGTCCCAATGATATCCAGAGAGGATTATGCTTAGCAGTGTGATGAACCTCAACGTGTGTCGTCTGATTAAAAATATCTGTAAGCCCTGATTAGACTATCGTTTTTCATAAAATCCCAAAATCTGCCAAGTAAATTCACCAAAGGCTGCCTTCTTCGCCTGACTCTCTGCAAACTTCCTTCCTTCCCACTTCACCTCTAGAGAGCAGTAGTACCGTAGATCTCCACTAGGAGGTGAGGAACTGCGCTAGCGTGGTGTGAAAAGGGTCTTAAGGAACCGAGCTCGGCACAGATCGGTTTTCAGAGGGTAGCGTTAATGTGGCTATCGTCTCTTCTTTTTCCAAACAGTTTCTACAAACATCTTCAGCTGTAAAAGAGGCATAAACAGTTAGCACACCGCTACCAGAGCAGAACCGGATGACATAGACAGAGGTTTGGTGTTTCTCTCTCTGTTCTTATTCTTGTAAGATTTTACCAAATTCCTCCATTACCTGAACTCCTACGAAGTTTTTATTTTCCTCTCCATACCTGTGCTTTCAGCCAGATGTGCTCAGCCAGACTCTGGTTGACGCTCAGGACCTTCTTGTATCTCCTCTGCAGCTCCGCCAGCTGTCTCTGCCTCTCTGCCTCCTTCAGCTGAGCCGCCCGCCGTTGGTCGTCTCTCTTCGCCTCCTGTTTGGCCTCCTCAAGGCTAGACAGGGTAAAGGAGACGCACAGCTGCAAGAGCTTGTTAAAAGGTTTAATCCCAGAAATCCTTCCAAAAAAAGTTAAAAAAAACAATCCACTGGACTTTGATTACAAGTTTGAAGACGTTTCTCTTCCCATCCAGGAAGTTTTTTCAATTAAAAATGTCAGAAATAGAGTTGAGTCCCAGGTTTTATAGAGTGGACCAAAAACACAGCCTTGTTTTGGCTTAGAAAACACTCAAATTGAACCGTACGGACGGTTTTGCCCCTTAGGAATGTGGAGTCGTTTGGGTTCTTTGTTAGCCTGCAATGGCCCATACCTGTCTATGTCTCTGAAAGGGGGGGACGTTAGAGGGAATTGTTGGTCTGGTTGAATTTGCAAGGTCTTCTGTTTCCCTGTAAAGTGGTTGGGGTTGCGATGATAGCAGGAAGGAATCAACTCTGTTGCTGCATTGTAGGTTTTTGAGAGCTGAGTCCCCCCCCTGTTTAAGGTTTTTTCTTTCCTAACATAGATGGCTTCCTTCACGCTCCTCTCAAACCACCTGCCTTCTTTGTCCAAAATGTGAACATTCTGGTCCTCAAAAGAATGTCCTTTGTTCATAAGGTGTCCCAAACGACTGCCCATTACTACGGGATGGACCCTTTTGTCTGGTCCAATTTACATCTTTTCAAAGCCAAACAAGGCATTAGCTGTTTCTTAATCTGTGTACTTGTGCGTTCTCGTGTCCTCGTGAAACGTCATCAGCCTCAGCTCTAGCACTGTTCCAATTCACAAGAACAGCAGACCGAGAACGGACAAAGTCCCTGGATGTAGTTCTGGCCCCTCCCTCTTTACCCAGCATGCATCAGAGCAGACTTGTCCATTCTTGAGACTGACACCTGTCCCAGCATGCACTGCGGCAGCAGCACCTTTCAATGGAGCGCTCACAGAGCTCAGAGTATTAAGTTAAAAGTTCTCTTTTCTCATTTGAGGCAAGAACATTATACTTTTAAGCGTCACTATATGGCCCATTTACCGATTTAATGAGTAATAAAAAAAAAAATGTCCTTAAGTTGAGAGAAGGACCATGGCAACCAGCGGACCTCCGAGGGTAATGGCCAGCTGCTTAGCTTGCTTTTGCCTTGAGCCAGACCTGAAGCTAATCCAAGTGTTTTTATAAAACTAGCAAACTTCTTTCGGGATACCTGTAAGCTGTTGGGTCCTCGATGTCCAGAGCCAAAGGCTCATCTTCCAGACCCACCTGCATTTGGCACAAACACAGCAGCAAATTTCATCCCTGATTAACGTTTTCATCCATTAGTACAAAAGAAACCGGCAGAAAGGAGCAAATGAAGGAACGTAAACCGACCCGTGGTGAAGGAATCTGAGCTTTTCTCTCCAGGCTTTCCTTTTGCTCCTCTGGAGAAAGCAGACAGAAGCAGAAGATGTTGCCGTCGCCACCGCCCGTCAGCACAAACAGATCATCCACGCTGCAGCGGACGTGGCTCACGTGTCCATATTGGTTGTCGTGAATGCTCAGGGCCCAGTAAGCCTGCATGGAGGTGAGGCTGTGGTCATCAGGCTGCAGAGGGTAAGCCCTGATGGAGCCGGACTGCATGCCGCAGAGCAGCAGCTGCCTGTTGGAGCTGATGGGAACAAGGGAACATAAACAGCATGGTTTTATCCTCCACGCAGCAGCCAACATCTGGAGAAGGCAGTATCTAAAAAAATAAACGTCTGTGTTTTTTATCCAGACCAAACCCAGCCTGGTTTTTACGTCTGTTTAATGCCGACCAGATGTTGCAGGTGTGACTGTGGCCTCACTGAAGTTTTTCTGAGGTTCAGTTGTCAAAACATCACCGACTCAGTCTGTGAGCGCCCCCAACAGGTCAAATAATTAAGGCCCAACTTAGCTAGAAATCCAGCCTGTTCCTTCTGCATGCAAAGACTTAGACAGATTTTATTTTGTCAGGAATCCAGTTTGTGTGGTCTGTTGTTTGTGTTGGTCTCTCCCTCCACCACCAGGTGGCGCCCTGTCCTCGTTGGTCCTCCCTGCACGCCTGCATCTCATTGGATCATTACCAGGAGGAGTGCTTAAGCAGTGGACTGTCACTACCTCCATGCCAGAGTGTTTGCCAGTTTTGGGTACTCTAGCCAAGCTGAGTTTTGCTGAGTCTAAACTTGTGTTTTTGTCTTTGCCTTTTCGGCAGGAAGTCATCCTGCTAGCTGGATGTTTGGCCTTCTCCCCCTTGAAGGATTGTTTGAGTCTCACACTGAGCAGGGGATAAACCTCCACAAGTTCCGTTCAAGTTCTCCTGGATTTCCGAGTGACAGTCCGCTCTGTAGCTCCTCCAGGTCCAACAAATGTCCAACGAGTCACTACCTCTGGATCAACCCACACAGACCAGATTCAAAGTGAGAGAGGAACCCCCCCAAATGTGAGTCCCTTACCAGCGTTATCCTTACGGCATCCAAGTTTCCCACGGTACCTGAACTAACCATTGTGAACTTCCCTCCTCCCTTCCAGTTCCAGTTCACCAGCCCTCTGAGAACCAGATCCAACCCCTCAACCCTTACCAAAATAAACCTGTTTAAACATTTGCCTTGCTCTCTGAGTGGTTCTCTGCATTTTGGGTCAGATCCTTAAATAAATCATGACAGGACACACAAGTGTAAACAAAAAGAAAATTCATCTCTAGACTATTTCATTGTTTAAAGTGCAAGTAAGCAGCAGTGATAAAAACATTGTGATGAAAATAAAAAAGTAATGTAAACATATGACTATATAGTTACAGCTCCAACATTTCTTTTTTTTGTTTTTATTTATGGATGATCTTGTGGTTGTGTTTTCGTCGTCGCTCTGTTAGTACGTCATATGCTTCGTTGACCTGATTGGTTTATTTGGCCCGTCTATCACCAACATAGGCCAATCAGCTAACCAGTATTTTTGCCCCTTCCTAAAATTACTTCAACGGAAGGTTTCCAGATGGATATGTGGAGCGAATCCATCTGGTGGAGTCAGGTTAGATGTGCGCCCCTCCCTCTTCCAAATGCTGAATGTTGGAAACTATAAATCGTATCTCAGTGTTATGTTTACATTTGATCACCAGGTTTACTTTTGATTACTGCTGCATTTTTTAATCAGAAATGTCTTGAGACCTGTACTGAATGAAATTTCATTTTGTAAACACTCTGTGTACAAAATGACAATAAAGTCAAGTCTAAGACTTACTCTGAGGTTACCTGAAAGTCATGGAGCAAATAGGATCGTCGTCTGCGTCGTTCACATGTCTGAAAGCGAAGGGCTCGTCCTGACGCTGCAGAGGATCGTCTTCCTGATGCTCAGACAGTTTACAGTGATACAGGAAACCGGCGTCAAAGCCTCCCTGCAGGACGGACACCAGGGAAGAGGATCTCAGTCCTGCTTGCAGACTTTTACTGCTTCTTTAACATTCTGTAGTTATTGTTATGACAGACATCCATTTCCATCAATAATACAATTGATAACATTTATCTGAGTCTTGCAGCAAACCTTAGTTTTTCTCAACATCTTTAACAGACCGGAGCAAACATCTGACTGATAAGGAACCTTTTCTACGGAAGAGGATTAGGGCCACTGAAGAAAAAAAAAAGTTAAATGATTTTTAAATTTTATTTCAGTTTAACATATGAAAAAAGTCAGAATTCTGACTGAATTCTGACAAAAAAAGTCAGAATTCTGAGAAAAAAAGTCAGAATTCTGAGAAAAAAAGTCAGAATTCTGAGAAAAAAGTC
>NW_015150977.1:281569-283222 GCF_000732505.1 Cyprinodon variegatus | reverse complement strand
TAGAACAGTGACACAGCTTGAAGTGGTCATCAGTTGAACTAATCTCTGGGATGATGGTGAGAAGGTAAAGACGATGCTTGGAGGGACTAATTGATCTCAGAGCAGTTTAAAGCAGAGGACAGGACTGATGGAAGGATGTGGGTTGTGAAAAACGTGTCAATATTCCTCCATACTGCTCGTCCAATGTATTCCAAGTGTCCTGAGTGGGTAGCGTCCATAATTTACTCGAAACAAAGTCATTTAGAATGTTTTTAGAGCATAAACAGTAGTGCATAATCAGTGGATTGTCATTACCTCGGGGCCAGAGTGTTTGCCAGTTTTGGGTACTCTAGCCAAGCTGAGTTTTGCTGAGTCAAACTGAGTCTTTGTTATTCGCTGAGCCTAAACTTGTGTTTTTGTCTTTGCCTTTTCGGCAGGAAGTCATCCTGCTACCTGGATGTTTGGCCTTCTCCCCCTTGAAGGATTGTTTGAGTCTCACACTGAGCAGGGGATAAACCTCCACAAGTTCAAGTTCTCCTGGATTTCCGAGTGACATTCCGCTCTGTAGCTCCTCCAGGTCCAACAAATGTCCAACGAGTCACTACCTCTGGATCAACCCACACAGACCGGATTCAAAGTGAGGGAGGAACCCCCCAAACGTGAGTCCCTTACCAGCGTTATCGTTACGGCATCCAAGTTTCCCACGGTACCTGAACTAACCATTGTGAACTTCCCTCCTCCCTTCCAGTTCCAGTTCACCAGCCCTCTGAGTAACAGATCCAACCCCTCAACCCTTACCATAATAAACCTGTTTAAACATTTGCCTTGCTCTCTGAATGGTTCTCTGCATTTTGGGTCAGATCCTTAAATAAATCATGACAGGACACACAAGTATAAACAAAAAGAAAATTCGTCTCTAGACTATTTCATTTTTTAAAGTGCAAGTAAGCAGCAGTGATTAAAAACATTGCAATGAAAAAAAAAAGTAATGTAAACATATCACTATATAGTTACAGTTCCAATATTTCTTTTTTTGTTTTTATTTATAACCCATTTTTTATAACATATAGCAGTAAAAAGTGAGGGAATCTTCATTAGTGCAGACAGAGAGAATGCATAAAGTACAATGAGAAAGTTCAAATGGGCTGTATTATGCAAAATAATATTTGTTTAGGCTTTTGATCTTTAAAAAAAAAATAAAACTTCATATAAATGTTATTTTTGGCTACTTTTGAAAACTCCTCTACAACAGTTTGCTCTATTTGCGAGCTGCACCCAAATTTTCATAAAGTGATTCTTATCTCTCTTTTAATGCTGAGTCATCATGAGGTCTCTAATCCCCCCCATCAACCTACACTGGAAAAACGATCTAGAAATAAGTAAACATTTCTTATATTAAGTGTATTTACCCTTAATTTGAGTAGGAAAACAAGATTTGGTTTGCCATTGGAATGAGTATTTTTATGCTTAAAATAAGATAATTCCATAATATGCACTCGAAATAAGACAATGCAATTATTTTTTATTAATATAAGTGTAAATAGTCTTGTTCCATTGGCAAAGTGTCTCTCTTACCTACGAAAGAGGATTAAGGCCACTGAAAAAAAAAAAGTTAACAGATTTTTTTTTATTTTATTTCAGTATAGTATGGGAAAAAAACAGAATTCTGACTTT
>NW_015150977.1:278013-279217 GCF_000732505.1 Cyprinodon variegatus | reverse complement strand
AAAGTCAGAATTCTGTTTTTTTCCCATACTATACTGAAATAAAATAAAAAAAAATCTGTTAACTTTTTTTTTCCCACTGGCCCTAATCCTCTGCCGTACTTCTGAGATGTTGGAAGGTTTGTAGAAATTTTCACTCTCTTGAAAAAAAAGCCTGTCAGGAAACACTGAGGGAACTGAGATGCTCAGTTTGTACCATTGAGAGCCAAAACTGTCCAGGCTGAGAGTAGAAGCCGCAGCACAGAGGACTTGGAGGATTTGGGATGTGGATGGGAGGAAGCTCTTTCTCCTCCTTCTCCTTCTCCTTCTTCACTGCTTCACGTCTCGTGATTTCCTCTTCTCTCTGAAAGTAGAACCGATCTGATCAGAACCGTCCTCCAAGGAACCGCAGCGATCAGGCTGACCGTTGGTTTTCCAGACCTTTATTCGGGATTTGATGCTCCTGAACCTGAAGGACCTCCTTGGCAGGTGGTGGAGCTCAAAGGTTTTGGACGACGTTGGAGCTCCTGCGTCGGGACCGGGAACCTCGACCACGTCGCCGCTGCCACACAGGATGAGCAACCTGTTCTCTCTCTGAAAGAGAAGCTTCCATCAGCAGAAACGTCGAGGCACGGCTGGGCAGGAGGAGACATCTGAGAAAAGACCTACGTGGGAGTGAGGAGACCACTCCAGCGCTCTGACGGGGCCGGGTACGCGGACAAAGCCGATGGGGCTGTACTTCTCCCCGACCGCGAAGAAGAAAATGGAGCAGTCTGAGCTCTGAACAGGAAGGAGGGGATGATGGTAAAACCAAGAGAAGTTCAGCAGCAAAAAGGACAAATATTACCTGCTCCATGAATCTGACTCATCTAGAAATGATATTCCTGAAGCTTTTTCCATATTTTATCAGTATAAACCTCTAATGTCAGAAGGTTTCGTCTCACAGACAAACACAGAGAGACATCTGACTGTTAGAGGGAGTAAAAAAGATGCTTTTAAATGAGTGGAATGAATGAAAGCTTTTAGGTGCATCTGTTAGTTTCCTCTGAGTCAGCACCGTCACCGTCAGAAGATATTTTCTAATCTTCATCTAAAACCTTTCTAATGCTCCATTGGACACTATCTCTCATTTAGTTCTATTCAGTTTATTTCTATAGCTCTGATTCTCATCATGTCACTTTCCAGTTCACCAGATCATCCAGTCAGATCTATTCAAAGTTTTCTATCT
>NW_015150977.1:273725-275221 GCF_000732505.1 Cyprinodon variegatus | reverse complement strand
GATTCTGGTTTCAACCGTTGCGTATATTAGCTGCGACACATGAATCAAGATGCTATGACCGGAAACATTTGATTGACAGATGACCATTGATATATGATTGGCCGAATTTAGGTGATCAGGCTGAGGTAGAACTAACTGGTATAACTAATAAGATAACGGAAAAAAAGAGTCATTTTAAGACAGGATTTCTATTTTTTGGGGGGGAATATTTTCTAAATTTTGGGACGATATGGTCTGATAAAGAGAACATTTATATACATGTTTAAGCCAGAATGATTTGACATTAAATATGAATCCCCTTAAGCTTTAAATGTACATTTTCTTGTCCCAATGGTAAAGTCTCTCACTTACCTGCTCAATTCAAGAAAAAAATGCTCTTATTTCAAGAAAATTGACTTAGATAAAAGATTTTTACAGTGTAATACAAGCGGATGAGAGTGGGACGGATGGACGGTTTTGTAGAGAGCTCACCGTGGCGCTGAAAGACAGGTCCAGTTTCCAAATGGCTCCGTTAGAATCCTGCAGGACAGCAAATAGAGGAGAACTTGGAGGAACCTGCTCTGAGCTACAGGTGTCTTCATGGTGAGCGGTTCCTCCAGACCTGAGCGAAGTAGATGGAGTCCAGCTGGGGGCTCCTGACCACAGAAACAAGGCAAACGTTGTGTCCGACCACCAACTCGTTAATGGGCTCCATCTCGAAGGTGCCGCTGTCTCCATTGATGTCGGCGCTGTTGATCAGCTCAGAGTCCCAGGCCTGTAGAGGAAGGAGGTGAGTCAGAGCTCTTTCTCTCCGTCTGAGGATGTTGAATAAATTTGAAAATTCTCTTGAAAGAGTCTCAGCTTCATCCTCAACTCCACACTTCTCAGAGGGATGTCTGCGTTTGTGTCCATGTCTGCTTTACCCGGATGGCTCCATCGGAACCAAACGTCATCAGCTGTCCATCTTCCAGGGTGAAAAGCTGGACCGTCCCAGCGTGGCACTTCCCCCCCTCTTTCCGACAAATCTCCGCCCAGATGGTGCTGCGCTCCCACAGCAGCAGGTTGCCCCACCCTGTGCCCGACACCACCTAACGGGAGGAGGCCAGAACATCATTACCAGTTCAAAGCACGTTTTGGAGCAAAACACAATTATTTTTAGAATCAACACTTCTTTCTTATTTCTGTTTCCTCATCATTAAACTAGAATAAGGATCTGTGAATCGTTGCCGATCAGGAAAAGGAAAAGGACTCATATATCATTATAAGAAGCAATATGGTATTTTTTCGGAGGACATTTTGCCATCAGAACTCTAAAAAATTTTCCCTTCCATCAGTTGCTGTTGTTCAAAATCCAGATTTGTGATCAAGTTCCTGAGGGCCCCATAAAACTCGGTTTCCATTTATGGTTAATACAACTTTTCCTTATTTCTGCACATTAATTATGTCTTTGATAAAAATCCTTTATGCTAAAATGTCATCAGAATGCTGATAATATTAAGTGTGTCTCAGCCCCCCCC
>NW_015150977.1:269731-270804 GCF_000732505.1 Cyprinodon variegatus | reverse complement strand
TGTATAAAATCTGTTTTTAGCTTCATTGAATAGACAAAAGAGGAATCAATCACTCTGCGGTTTACTTGATGTGCCCGGATCCAGACGAGACGAGCAGAGCCGGGTTGTACGGGGAAAAGCTGACCCTGTAGACCTCCTGGAACATGGCCTCTGAGACCAGCATCACCTTCTCCTGCCTCCATTTCCACAGAGTCAGCCTGTGGTCCGGGGCCCCGCCCGCGCTGGCCAACAGGCTCCCATCCAGGTTAAAGTCCACAGACTTGTACTCGCTCTCTGTTCCACCTGAAGGCAGAAAAAACTGCAGCCTGAGCTTCAGACAGTTGGAAAGAAAGAAGAGAGAGAAATAACAGAGAGGTTCACCTCTGAGGAGGCGGTAAGGTCTTAGTGAGGGATATTCATAGACCACAATGTCGGGCTGGGCTCCTTTTTCTGCCACACAGAAGAACTTTCTGGTCGGGTGCACCTTTTAACACCAAAACATAGGAAAAATTTGTTTTTACGCTGCTAATATAGAAACATGTCTGTAAGCGTCCGTTTCCTCACCGCCATGGCGCCGATTCCTCCTCCGCTGAAGGAGCGCAGGTATCTCTGCTTCCTGGTGGAAACGTCCAGCAGGACCAGCAGGTTCCCTGCTATGAACATCAGCGTGGACTCGTCCAGCAGCTTCAGGTTGGACCTGCGACGGCTGTCGTATCCAAACGAGTGACTGAAGGAGGGACAAGTCAGGGAGCAGAACAAGAACTGTCCGGATGTTTCCACAGGTTGCATATCGCTGCTGCTGATTGCAAGAGACAATTAAACATCTAATGTATGTATATCTATGTATCAGACTGGATGTTCTTCAGCTCATCTGCAGGCAGGTTGTTCCTGACCTGACTTTCTTCAGTTTTTTTCTTATACTTCTTTCATGGAGGCCTTCAGCTCTAACACAGGTTGGTAACTTGTCCACCTGCTTTGGTCGGTGGCACCAAAGATGGACTCCCTAATCCAGCCGACGACTTTAAAGAAAGCATCAAGTCCAATCAGGCGCCAAAGGCTATTTATTCAAATCAAACCTCAATCTGTAATCTGCA
>NW_015150977.1:267128-268216 GCF_000732505.1 Cyprinodon variegatus | reverse complement strand
GTCTGGTCAGCCAGGCCAACAAATGACTCTCTTTTCAGAGGCATAGGCAAGTTCTGGATATTTCAGGCTAACAAAGACCTCAATGAATCCCCATTACTAAGGGGTGGACCTGTTCTTTTGCTTCAATTTGCATGTTTTCTAAACATATTCATTTAAATGCAGGCCAATATTGGTCAATATTTGTTGTTTGACTGATATGGGATTAAATACTGATATCAATGTCAGATCTGGACATACTTAATGTCCTTGTTTGTACATTTTACAATGGATTTAATGTAGTTTCATGAAGATGGAAAGAAAGCAGATTTGGAAATTATAATCTTGTGTTTTTCTGAAGTGACCCAGATTAGGATACGAGAGGATTAAAAGGTTCTGTGGGATTTCAGAGTCGGGTGTGACGGTGGCTCTGGAGCACAGCTCCTCGTAGTTGTAGTACATGTCTGCAGGAAGCTCCTGTGATGCCCCCCCAGACTGCTGCTGAGTCTCGGGTTTATTGTCCGATCCTAGGCCATGGAGAGGGAAATTTATCATTCAGTTCAAGGCTGTTTTGTTTTAGAGCAGAAGGTGATTAAAACAAGAGAGTTAGTCTATAAAACAGACGTGGCTACGGCTTGATACTAAGACGTTTGTTAGCTGTCAGAACTCTGACTGAATTCTGAGATTAAAAGTCAAAATTCTGAGATTAAGTCAGTATTCTGAGGTTAAGTAGGAAGTCTAAGAATAAATGTCAGAATTCTGAGATTAAGTCAGAATTCTGAGATTAAAAGTCTGAGATTAAAGTCAGAATTTTGTGATTAAAAGTCAGAATTCTGAGATTAAAGTCAGAATTCTGAGATTAAAAGTCAGAATTCTGAGATTAAAGTCTGAATTCTGAGGTTAAGTAGGAAGTCTAAGAATAAATGTCAGAATTCTGAGATTAAAAATCAGAATTCTGAGGTTAAATCAAAATTCTGAGATTAAGTCAGTTTTCTGAGATTAAAGTCAGAAGTCTAAGAATAAATGTCAGAATTCTGAGATTAAAGTCAGAATTCTGAGGTTAAGTAGGAAGTCTAAGAATAAATGTCAGAATTCTGAGATTAAAGTCAGAA
>NW_015150977.1:262697-264434 GCF_000732505.1 Cyprinodon variegatus | reverse complement strand
GGAAGTCTAAGAATAAATGTCAGAATTCTGAGATTAAAGTCAGAATTCTGAGGTTAAGTAGGAAGTCTAAGAATAAATGTCAGAATTCTGAGATTAAAAATCAGAATTTTGAGATTAAAGTCAGAATTTTGAGATTAAAAGTCAGAATTTTGAGATTAAAAGTCAGAATTCTGAGATTAAAAGTCAGAATTCTGAGATTAAAGTCAGAATTCTGCTAATACTGAAATAAAATGTAAAAATCAGTTAACTTTTTTTTTAATTTTTTCTGTGGCCCTAATCCTCCTCTGTATTCCAGTAAAGCACATTCAAACGAAAACTACTCTTAATTAAAAACACTGATAATTTATGTAACAGTATGAAATAATTTCATATTTAAAGTTCTTTCAGAAGTTTGTATTCTGGATGTGAGCGGACTTTTCCTTTAAAGCAGAGCAGTGATGGAGATAGAAATGATTTCACTGTCAAACTTAAAACCCAAACAGACCTTCAGGCTCTTCCTCTGCTGGAGTCGATGTGGTTTCAGGCTCACCAACTGAAATCCTGTTTTTAGCCAACATTTTATCACTACTTTAAAAAATAACGAGATTTTATAAGCAATAAATTATATTATTTTAGTTTTTGCAGTGTTTAAAACTATAAACGTTGCTCTGTAGTTTCTCCTTGTCCGTTAAAGCGTTGCTATGCAACAAGGTAACGCTATACCGTGTTAACAAAGCATTCTGGGTAATGAAGTTCTCCACTGAAATGCGCAACGAGGGTTTTAAACACGAACACAGGTAGAAATAAAACAGCCTATAGATATATTTAGATGAAAGCAGTATGATATTCGATCAAATTTAAAAATACATTTTTATTTGATCAAAGTTAAAATTTAAATATAAAATATATTTTATCGGGTTTTAGTTCGGAGGTTTGGTCCTTTAAATCGTTAGAAACAAAAGTGTTTTAAGCACATTTGTGGTTTAATGAACACAGTTTAGAAAATTAAAGAGTTACAACACATTAAAAAGCCAGAAGTGGGGCTTTTATTTTACAACAAACGTCCACCACTTTTTGCAGCAACCATAAACAATTTACGGCGCTGTCGTAAACCGGGACGACAACAAAACACATGGACCGGAGATAAACGTGTCGATCAGCTGAACTGTAAGTTTTCTCCCCAATATTTCCATTTATTCGTTAATTTCTTTTGTCACAGAAAACAAAACGTCATTTTTTAATGACTCTGCGGATAAAAAGCGAGAAAAAAACGCGCAGAACGACGTCAGGAAGCGGCTTTTATCGAGCGTTTGATGTTTACTGGCGTATTTTCCAACACGGCCTGAAACTCAGAGACTTTTTAATGTTTGTCTCCTCAGTTTATCCTCATTCCTATTTAAACATCCAGTCAAGTCTCGTTTAGCGGAATTAGAGGATTAAGAAGAAAGTTAATGAAAATATCCAGAATATTTATGTTCGGTAGGACGGAGTATTAGAGCTAAACTAGAGATTTAATGCTTTCCAGAATAAAGTCATAAAATTACTGGATTAAAGTCGTAACATTACGCAAATATGTTTCCAAAAGAGGAAAAATAAAAAAAAGTTGATTAATTTTAACATTTTTTTGCAGTTTAATATGGGAAAAAAGAATTCTGCCTTTAATCTCAAATTGTGGAGGGATTGCTGAAGAGTCAATGAGTCGATGCAATCAGCTGGTTTTCCTTAGATAGAAAACTTTGAATCAATCTGACTGGATGA
>NW_015150977.1:259820-261460 GCF_000732505.1 Cyprinodon variegatus | reverse complement strand
GATATGCTGAGAGGAGAAAACGGATCAGGCCGGAAGAACAGAACTAAGGTGAAACCTTGAAAGCTTGCGAGATCAGGATGGTCTCACCAGGCTAACACTGTGGCAGCCCACTGCCCTCAAAGGAGACAGGTTAAATATCTCCAATGTGAGATCAATAACGAATAATTATTATTATTAGTCAAGCAGCATATTTGGACCTGAAACAGATGTTTGATGCTAAATGCATGATGTTAAAAAGGGTCCAGGTTTCCAGTTTTCACCTTAGTTCTGTTCTTCCGGCCTGATCCGTTTTCTCCTCTCAGCATATCCGTGGATCGTCGTCAGCATGGAAGCCAAACCCCAGAAACCATTCTCCTCCAAAGGTGGGAGGAAGCCTTTGCACAAAGGAAAAGGTAAGAAGTGCCTCATTAACAGGAGAGACATCATTGCCCTCCAGCTTTACCAGCGACTCCTCGACTCCTTCCAGATTCCTCAGGGACAAAGTTCGGAGGGAAGCCTGCCGGAAAGAAACCCTTTAAACCCTACAAGAACACGGAGAACAAGAGCAGACCTGGAAAAGCAAACGGTGGAGGGAGAAAATCCGGTTTCTCTAATGCTGGGAAAGGAGCGCCGGGGAAGAGGAAGCTGCCAGCAGGGGGCGGCGGTGAGTATCCGTCCGCCTCGCTCTGGTGAAGTCTTCCTGTTAGACGACAGCGTTTCAGTCGATTGTTTCTGCGATCAGGTCCGCCGGCCAAAAAGAGAGGCGAGGAGAAGCCGATGACGGACGAAGAGCTGAAGAAGAAGAGGCTGCAGAAGAAGAAGGAGCTGAAGGAGAGCAGGCAGCAGGCGGAGAGGAAGGAGATGTTTGACATCATCCGCCAGTGCAAAGGAGTGTGGGGGAACCTCCGCAGGTACGAACACAATCATGGTGCAGAGGTTCCTCTAAAGAGAAGCTCCAGAACCTTCCAATTTTTACTTGCCCAGTATAATGTTTGATAAATATAGTTCCTAATGTTCATTTCTGTAAATATATCAATGAAACATGTTTGTTTTTTAAATGTTTTTTGTAATTCAGTATTTTTTTTAAGTTTACAGGCTGCCATATCATAGCGCTTTCTAGTTTTTTGTCATTTTGGTAACTACATCTAAATTACCGCTAGGTGGACAAAAATCACGCCATCTGGTGGCGGGCAAATGCAATGAAATTTGTACTCTCCCAACAATAAAAACTACTTTCCCCGGGCGATCGGGTATTGGTTAACATCGAGAACATCTGAGAGGTTCCTGCTGTCTGACAGAAACTCCGAGTGGGTTCGGGTTCTAACTCATCGGGTTCTGAACGGCCTCCAGATTCAGAAATGAGCTTCTATTAAATGAAGGCATCAGAAATTAAAACTAAAGAAGAGCAAAGTAAAAAAGTTCAGACCTGGTAGAAACGTTGGAGCTCATCAGAACCGTCTGTTCAGAGTTCCTCTGTGGGGTGGAGGGGGCGGGGCTTGTTACATACGGGCTGATGTTCCTGCTGACTGACGGATGATGTTTGGATCCACAGGAAGAAATGCGACGAGGAGCAGAGGAAGAAACTGATGAAGCAGCTTCATGTTCTGATCCAGGGGAAGATGAAACAGGTCTGTTCCTGGAAAACCAGGTTCCTGCCTGGA
>NW_015150977.1:255576-256789 GCF_000732505.1 Cyprinodon variegatus | reverse complement strand
CAAAGCGTCAGAATGGAGTTACAGAGAAACAGCCGATGTTTCTTAGTTTAGTTCCACCCTTGTCTCTGCAACGCCTCCACTTATAACCAAATCAAAAAAAGACTTAGCACTGGTTATGTTGGGGCTTTAAAACTGATTAGATTTGTTCCCTGCTAAAACAAAGTTTGTGAATTCAGTTAAATAATTGTTCAAATATATCTGTCATTTGTGTGTTTTTAGCTTTCTTCCTGTATGGGAAGCTTTTCAACATTTGAAACATTAGTGCAGTGGTTTATGTTATAATAAACCTTTGGGTTAAGTTGTCACAAGCAGGTTTTTTCTTGTGTTTCTTGTGAATTTGGTCTTAAATGTTTATTTCAAGTGGCATTAAAAAGTCTTAAGAAGTCTTGAATTTAATTCGCCTTACGCTGTAGGAACCCTGCAAGAAGCTTCATGTGAAGTTCTACTTTAGCATCGGTGTATGATAGACTGACTGTATATGGAACTTAGGTGGCAACCATCAGTTCAGGGTGTCGGATCAGGACACCTTAGAGATGTTCAGGTGTTTGCAGTAAGAAGAGGCAGACTCCTTTAATCAGGTTTAATTGATTTATCTGCATTTAAGGATCTGTTAGGGTCTGTTTGTGCTTTCTGAAATACAAACAATAAAATAAACTCAAAGGCTCAAATATCACACCAGCATTCAGCATGCAATGTATAATCAACAGGGATTAGCAATACTGCAACATAAAACTAGCCTACAGCTAGTTAGCAGCTAAAAACAAATCACTCACTTTAGCTAACTGTTGACCATAAAATACACAATAAAAAAACGGCAGCAAACTACCGCTAAGCTAACAATGTAGGCATAGGGGGTTAGCACACGGCTCTATGGACGCACACGATGCAGATCATTAAACCGCCGCCTACTGCGGACTGGGTGCTATGCATGTGCTGCGTTTAAGAACTTTGGGAAGGTAGGAATTTTCATGAACAGGAATTAACTTTTGTACAATCGGTTTGACTAATCAGGAAATCTTTTAGCAGCAGCTTCAAACTGAGCAGGATGTCAAAGTGGACTCTGGTTGCTGATTGGTGGAGCTGGTGGGCGGAGCTCCAAGCTTCACTATGGCGATAGCCGTACTGCTCCACTTGTGAAAGCAAAATCTGTTGGGACCTTTTTGGCATCAAGACAAATATTCTTATTGCCTCATTTATAGACAGAAAAAATAAA
>NW_015150977.1:247533-252126 GCF_000732505.1 Cyprinodon variegatus | reverse complement strand
AAAATAAAAAAATCAAACTGGTTGAGGTGTGATGACTTCATTCTCGTAATTTGACGACTTTATTCTTGTAATATTAAAACTTTGACCGCCTCTTGAAGCTCATCAAAAGAACGCTAAGAGTGTTTGAAGCAGTAATCGAAGCAAAAGGTAGCTACTGAAAACCTAGAATATAAGACAGAATTTATTTTTTAATTCATAGTTTTGAGGCCTTCAATGTGAGTCTTTGTTTCATAGTCATGAAAATGAAGAAAACTCTTTAAATGAGGTTTGTCCAAACATTTGGTCTGTACTATACGTCATTATTTCCATCTGATATCGATCAAATAAAAGTCTTGTGAAAAGGCTCCATAAAAATCCTCTAATTTGACGCATTAGAATCGATTATTACGACTTAAAAGCGAAAAGCTGAACGTATAAAATGTTTAAATGAACTTTCTGATCTCATATTTCCTCCTTTATCGCTGCTTTTCTTCTGCTGATGACCTGTTTGGATCAGTTCTTTTATCCAGCGGCTGAACTAGCCCACATCATCAACCCTCCACCTCCGTGCTTCAGCGCTCTGACCCTCAGAGTGACGCTCCTCTCAGGTCGTTGCTCTCGTCTTTCAAACTCGGCATTGCGAGATGAGCCTGGAGGAGAGGAGACCGAAGGTTGCTGTGAGGTTTGGAGGTGGAGCTGGCGTCATCAACAGCATGGAAGCACGGAGGTGGAGGCGTGGTGGTTGGGGCTGGTTCTGGTGGTGCTGATTGGACCAGAAGTCTGGTTTTAATGACTGAACGAGATGCTTTCTGTGTCGCAGGACAGAAAAGTCATCATTAAGACCATGAAGACCTACATGGTGAAATTCGCCACGGTGAGTCCATCGCCGATCCGATCCAATCCGACCTTCAGTCACCGTCTGACCCACTAACCCCCCTCCATCCACAGGGGGAGTTCGGTCACATGGTCCTGCTGGCCATATTCGACTGCGTGGACGACACCAAGCTGGTCCGCCAGGCGGTTCTGTCGGTACGTCCTGCTCTGAGGGTTCTGCTGAGGAACATCCAGAGGAACCTGACGGCTGCTTTCTGTGCAGGAGATCCTGGCGGCGCTGCCTGAGGTCCTCGGGAACAAACACGGCAAGAAGGTCCTCCTGTACCTGCTGAGCCCCAGAGACCCCGCCCACATGCTGCCGGAGATCGCCAGGGAGCTGGAGCAGGGAGACGGGAACGCTCACAGGTACCGAGAGCCGACCGGAACCGGCTGCTGTTCTGTCAGCTCAGCATACGGCGTCAGGCCAGCATACCCTCATTCATACGTATGACAAAGACTCCGCTCTCCTTATAGCCAATCACGCCGTTTTACTTCCCGATTTAGTCCGATTTTTGTAGTTGTTTTGTGCATAAAACAACTAAAAAACAGTCCTTCACTAGGTCCACCACACATTAGCTTTAGAAATGTCTGTTTGACGAGGATCTAGTTAAAGAACGATCAAGATTTTTGATTATCGTGGAGGATTTTCTCGAATTTTTTAAAAGACCCGCCCTCTCCGATTTAAAAAAAAATATAAAAAAATGCACGTGTGAGAGTTTAAAGACACTGTTTTCATTGCTCATGCAAGTTTACCGTGTGTGAACGCCATAACCTTAAATTCATCCATCACTATATAGAGCAGGGAATGTAGAGTTAACTGGCCGTTAAGACAAATGATCACTTCCCTATTGGTCCACTGCGCCATCTTTGGTATTAGCAGGCCGCTGTGACAGCAAATCCCATAATGCTTTGCGAGGAGAGCTCTCAGCGCAAAGCATTCTGGGATATATCTGCCTCTTCTGAGGCCTTATTTTTTTCTCATCCACTTGGTTGACACTTTTTCTCTTCCGACCCTCGGCCATTTTCAAAGAACCAGAAAGGTGAGCTTCAATGAGCGTCTGAAACCGTAGCTCACTACAGATATACGCCTGAACGTGCGCAGAAAAAGCTAGCTAACGGGACGAGCACGTAGGACGGCATTACGTAAACATGCTGTTAGGGTTGTTAAGTTTCCCAAACTTTAACCTATAAAAAATGAAACAAAGACGGCGTAAGATTTTTTCTGGAATGCTTCGCAAAGGGGAGACAGAGTTGAAGAATCAATCTCTGCATCATCGCTTGGCTCAACACTTGCCAGGCTTTTTATTGAGCAGTCAACACATTACATCAGTTTAGATTACGCAATCTCTTAGACATAGCATGAACCTTTAAGATGGGGAACTTGCCTGGTTTCAGCATACGCTTTACAAAAGGTGTCGGGGTTATGACCTTTACACTCCTCTGCTTCTCAAATGAAAAACAGGAAATCATTCTTGCGAAACATTTGACTTGTCTTATGACCTTCATACACCATTTCCAATGATGAGAGTAATATAGAATATATAAAAGAATAAAATGATAAAAACAACAGAAATAATAGGAACTCCAACAATATCACCAGAATGATTGACAGTTCGGAGGACCACTTATTTAGACGAACCAATTGGAAATAAAAGATGGTCCTCTATGCCTTTAATTCCTTCAATCCTCTGATGAATGAATGAATCAATAACCTTCCTGCAAGTGGAAACACAAAAGAACAAATGCAATGATTGGATATCTGCTCAGCAGAGTCAAAACTGAGAGAAGAACTGAATAATTAAAATCACCACTCCACAGTTATCCCTTAAACATTATTTGTCCTCAACAAAGAAAAAGACAGAAGACTCCATAACCAAGGTTTAGCTGTAAATAAAAGATCAACCACCAGGGGGAGGTAGGGTGCCTTCGCCTTGGAAATTCTGTGTGCCGACACGTTGACGCCACCAGGCGGTGCAAAGGGGCACTACACAGACTGGCCACTAGGGGGAAACAATGCGTTCGTTGATGTAATAAAACTCCTGCAGCTTCTTTAAAACATCCCAGATGACAGGATAGGATCTTTATTTTTAGTTTTTTAATTAAGAGCGACATCCAGATTATTTTTATTTTTATAGATTTTTACAGCACATGAAGAACTAGTGAAATAATTTTCAGATTATAAATGGATTCATTAATTCCTCTGGTGAAAAGTAATGACTTTAAGGTTTGGATTAGGATTAACTCTGTGATAAAACCTACTGAGGCTTCTGGAATAATCTGAATCCGTTCAATGGGACGATAACCGCTGATAACGATCATGGACGCATGCGTGTTACTAAGGTTACGCTGAGCTGACAGATCACCTGACCTTCGGGTTCAGCGGCGTTCAGCTGTCGGTTCTATTCCTGGTTCAGTCACTGAGGTCATCAGAACCGGTCCTCTGGTTCTGCCTGTGGCTCCAACTGGAGATTAAATCTAGAAAAACTAAAGACTTAAATGAAGTAAAGAAAAGAAAGTTTAAATTAGAATAAAAACTATATCTGAGCAGAAAGTCGGCACGAATCAAAGGTTTGATTTTAATGAAGGAAAAGTATCAGAACTGTCCCTGATCCGACGGTTCTGGTTCTGCTCAGTAAAAAGGACATGGCGACCCGACGGAAGGAGCTGCTGGAGGCCGTCTCCCCCGCGCTGCTGGACTACCTCTGTGCCAACGCCGCCACCATGGTGAAGGACAAGGCCACCAGCGTCACCATCAGCGACATTCTGGCGTCCGCCTGCGGGGACCTGCGGCCCGCCATGACAGCCGTGGCCCAGCTGGCCAATCAGGAGCTGGTGCCGGGAGGCGTGGATGGAGAGGTGAGGCAGCCACTTCCTGCTCTGCTTTTCTAAACCTTCCTTCACGTTTCTTTCCTTCCTTCCTTCTTTCCTTCCCTTCTTTCCTTCTTTCCCTTCTTTCCTTCCCTTCTTTGCTTCCTCCCTTCCTTTCCTTCCTTCCTTGCCCTCGTTTCCTTTCTTTCCTTCGTTGCCTTCGTTTCCTTTCTTGCCTTCGTTTCCTTTCTTTCCTTCGTTTCCTTTCTTTCCTTCGTTTGCTTTCTTTCCTTCGTTTCCTTTCTTTCCTTCGTTTCCTTTCTTTCCTTCGTTTCTTCCCTTAAAATGATCAGCATTGTGAAACAGTTGACGGTGAAAAATGACTTCTGATAAAATGATAAACTGTCTCCCTCTGCTGGAACCTTTACGGTCCTCATCATAATAAGTAGAGGCAGCATGGTGCTGTGGGACAGGACGGGTAATTGGGACGGCGTTTTGAAGCGGTGAATGGGGGTCATTCAGCGTTAGAACGGCCTAGTCAAAGTCCAGATCTAACCCCATCGTCTCCTCCGTCCTGCAGCTCCACATGGCAGAACACGCCGCGGGACACCTGGTGCTGAAGTGGCTGATCGAGCAGGACGCCGTGTTGGCCGAGGCCGGCAGAGAGGGTGGGCGGAGCTCCTGGCGTAGAGGTCAGTGTTCCAGCGTGTCTCTGTCTCTGTCCTCACTGATGTCTTCTTGTCCTCAGCAGAGCGCTTCAGCAGGATTCTGGTGGACACGGTGGGAACGGAGACCATGAAGAGCTGGGCGAAGGTCAACAGAGGAGCCATGGTGCTCTGCAGGTCAGCGCCGCCCGCCTCCTCCTCCATTAGTTCAGCTACAAGCAGAACTCTGATTCTCTCTGATCATTAAAGTCTGACTACTTTTTATTAT
>NW_015150977.1:244067-245621 GCF_000732505.1 Cyprinodon variegatus | reverse complement strand
GACTGCACAGACCATGTTTTCAGGAGGACTTTCTCACTTCAACATAGATTCTAACTACTTTCTACCCGCTGATCACAGCTAATATAGCCGCCATTGTTCCAGGCAGAGAAAGGATAGGGTAGCTCCGCCCACCGCGCATCAGACCCACTTTACCACCGCGCAGCTAGAGCAGCAAAGATGCTTCAGCCGCACATTAGAGCTAAACTTTTACAAATATCAAAAATGAAGCAGCACGCGCATTCTTGCTGCTCCTGCTGCGGTCCGTCTGAACGTAGCATTAGTATGTGGTTCTGAAAGCAGCTTCCATCATGGATCAGAGCGATGCGTACAATTTGACCTGTGTGATAGAATGCAGCTTAGAGAACATGGAGTAGAACCTTGGTTCTGAAGCTCCTGGTCGGTTCTGACCAGAAGGAGTTTGTTAGCAGACGGCCGGTTCGGTTCGTTCCACGGATCCAGCTTTAGTTTTCCCAGTTCTTCCAGCCTGGTTCTGGTCTGTCAGGTTCTGGTTCTCCTGGGTTTTCTGTGACGTCTGTTTGTTTCTCTCTGCAGCCTCCTGAACAGCTGTGAGCGATCGGTGGCAGCCGAGGTGAAGCAGGCGCTCCGCTCCATCTCCGCCGAGCTCCAAAGAACCAAGAACAACAAAGGAGCTGAAATCCTGCTGGAAAACCTGAACAAATAGACTTTTTTTTTTTTTACTCCAAATGGACCTCAGCTGTTCAGACATCGCTTCCTTTTGGACCAGGAGGACGTCAGACCGCCGCTGACCTTCTGCTTCACTGATTTCAGCCGATTAAAGGACGAAGCGTTTAGAATCCGGATCATGTGTTCATCTCTGGACCGGCTCAGAACCAGACTGGACTGGATCGTCGTTTCTAAGGAAACCTTTTGTTAAACCTTAATAACTGAGAAGGAAAAATAAAGTTTATTGTGATAATCTGTTTATTGTTTGAACCCGGTTCTACAGGGAGAAGGTTCTGTTCGGCATGAATGTGGCGTTTATCTGCTGCTCAGGAACCTGAACAACACAAAGCTGCAGAGCAGCTATGGAGGCGGGTCCAGACCTGGTTCTGCCACCAGGTGTTCCTCACCTGCCGGTTCAGTCAAGCAGTTCTTCTGGTACCACAGAAATCAGCGGTGAAACATGGAGGAGGAAGTGTGATGATGTGGGTCTGCTTTACTGGATCCATGCAGCCTGGAGCAAGATGGCCGCCTGTGGTCAGAGCGCCCCCTGCAGAACAATCACTGATTGCCCATTGGTAGAACGGGGTTGAAGTGAAGCTACCGGCCGCCATATTGGTACTCCCTAGTTAGACCGGTCCCAATGTAAACAATCTGTGCGCTACCGCATCAAACAACCATGATGTTCTCATTTTCAGGGGGAATTAAGACTTTTAAAATAAAGATAAATTCATCACTTTGACACAGACTGGCTGTTTATAGCATCAGTAGATTAACTTTAACTTAGAATAAATAAAATAGATGTCACATTGCAGAGTCATTATGAAGTCTATAAATCATCTAATATAACATATTATACAAATAAATCACAAT
>NW_015150977.1:238644-241521 GCF_000732505.1 Cyprinodon variegatus | reverse complement strand
CCGCAGCCAGAGCAGCAAGGATGCTTCAGCCGTGCGTCAGAACTAAACTTGTATAAGCATCAAAAATGAGGCGCATTCATGCTGCTCCTACTGCTCGCGGTCTGACCGTAGCTTAAGAGCCACTCGGTTCTGCTGAGGTGGTTCCTCAGTTTAGCAGCAAAAAGCTTCCTTCCTCTGGTTTGCCTCGACGTGGGTTATCTCCAGTACCGTTAAATTAAGGTGAGCAGATTTCTGCTATCTGATCTGTGGACGTTTCCAGCTCGTAGATGAAAATAAATACATATCATGAAAATTAAAATAGGAAACAAGGACAGTGATGCTTTCATCCATTTATTATATTTATTAATATTTAAACAATAAAAATCATCCGCCGCCAAATTTCAGCGAGCCTGCACCACTATATGATTTGGGACGGCCCTTGATGAGGGTGACCCTCCGTGGGAAAGCGCAAACGGAGGGTTAGTGCTCAGGGTTGGTGTTTAGGGGCCCGTTTAGGATTGGGGCTGCGTCATTTAGAGACAGTGAGGCGCTGTCAGAGGCCTTCAGGGGTGCTAAACCTGGAAGCTACATGTCTAACGCCCCCTGGTGGCTTGAATTAACAGCGTTGCTCTAACTTTGAATGAGTGCGTTGTTGTGGTCCCAGTGACGGACCTGTCCAGCAGACCAAGGCACTGTGACCCTGAACGGACCGTTTAACACCCAGGTACCCCGTGGTTCTGCCCCCCATGTCCTCCCCCAGCTGGCTTCTGCTGAACGACCTCATCGCAGCACTCTGCGATCCTCTTGGCGGCCCTCTTGATGAAGCGGACCTTCCCCCGCGCCCTGGTGACCATGGCGTACTCGTGGGACTTGAGCTTGGCGTAGTAGTCGGAGAACTTGTTGTAGAGGACGGAGATGGGCATGCCGTTGAGGATGATGCCGAAGGAAATGCAGCCGAAGGCGAAGAGGCGGCCGAGGTTGGTCTCTGGCACCATGTCGCCGTAGCCCACGGTGGAGATGCTCACCTGGAGGACCAGACAGGAGATGATGATGTTCTCACTGTCCTCCAGGTTTGGTGGAGACATTCCTGAAAACCGCGGTCTGATCTAGGTGTGACGGTCTAAGAATCTGACCCTCTTGCTTCATTCCTTACTTCCTTTCCCCCTCCCTCGCTCACTTCCTTCCTTCCTTCATCCCTCCTTTCTTTATCACTCCTTTCTTTTCTTTATCCCTTCCTCCTCCATCAGTCGCTTCTTTCCTCATTCTATCCCCCCTTTTTCTTTCCACACTTTCTTCTTTCTTTCCTTTCTTCAACCTTTCCTTCCTTCCTTCCATTATCCCTCCTTTTTTCCAATGTTGATCATTCCTTCCTCCCTCCTTTCCTTAATCCGTTCCATCACACACCTTCCTCCCTTTCCTTATTTTTATGCCCTCCTAACCTCCTCCTTAACCCCTCCCTCAATTCCTTCCTCCTTTCCCTCCTTCCCACTTTCTTTTCCCTTCCTTGTTTCTTCCATTCCTTCCTTTCTCCTTCATTTCTTTCCTTCATCCCTCCTCCTTCCTTTATCCCCGCCCACCCGTTCGTTTGTTCCTTCTGGTATTAGTGTCTGATGAAGGTCCACTCACGGCGGCCCACCACCAGGCGTGTGGTACGGAGGTGAAGTTGGTGTTGTAGACGTCGTGCTCCACGCTGTGAACCATGGCGGAGAACATGAAGATCCCCATGGTGATAAAGAGCAGCAGACAGCCCACCTGCAGAAGGGAAGGAGGTAAGGAAACATGGAGGAACCATCTTCTATTGTTCTAACTTTTATAGCCTCTGGGGTTTCCTGCCAGTGAGGAGCTCCTGGAAAACCTTCAGTGGGAGCAAAGGAGGTCCATCCATGGAGGTGGTCTTCTCTGAAGGTTTAAAGACAGATCCCGCCCACCACTGAGAGGAAGGAAGGACGAGGACATTAACTTCTTCACCTCTACTAACCAGAGAAGAAGCTTCAACCATCCAAGTCCTTCCAGCTCCAACATCTGCTCAGCTGAGGAGCTTCAGAAATAAGGATCTCCTGCTGAAGGTTTTCAGGGAATCTCCTGCTGGGAGGAAGCTCCTGATCCGGTAACGGTTAGCTCAGACCTGTTGGTAGCACTGCCTCAGAGTGAAGCCGAAGGCTCTCAGCCCGGTGGAATGACGAGCCAGCTTCAAGATCCTGAAGATCCTCATCAGACGCATGATCCTCAGAACCTGGCCCACCTACAGAGACACACAGAAGGTCCATGAATCGTCGAGGGCAACCGTTGTAGAGGGTCACCACCCGGTCCTGAGGTTACCTTCCCGACACGCGCCACAGTCTCGATGTCCCCAGAGTGGTGGTGGACGTCCCGGTCCTCGAAGCACTCCAGCAGCATCTGCAGGTAATGCGGCAGGATGGCGATCAGGTCCACGGTGTTCAGCACGCTTTGCACGAAGCACCGGAGGTCAGGCGTGGAGGCCAGGCGCAGCAGATACTCCAGGGTGAAGAAGGCGATGCAGGACGTCTCCACGCCCTCGCCGTAGAATCTGCCACTGGGCTGGCCCGACGGCAGCTGCAGCAAAGAGGAACCGCAGGGAAGTTCTCAGCAGGTTCTCGGCCTCACAGGTTCCCTCAGAGACGTACCTTAAACTGCATCTCCTCCACCGTGTTCAGCGTCATGGCAACCAGCGACACCAGCACGAAGAAGGAGGAGGCCACGCCCATCAGCTTGGCGGTGATCGAGGAGAACGGCTTCTCCATCAGATTCCAGATCTTCCTGCGGGTCGACCCCAAGGTCATGTGATCAAACATGGAGTCGTTCTCCTCCAACTCCAGCTGCAGGAGCAGGAAGAGCGTGATGGAGCAACCAGGAGCTGGAGTCAGTCATCCATCCATC
>NW_015150977.1:229976-234619 GCF_000732505.1 Cyprinodon variegatus | reverse complement strand
ATCCTTCATCCATCTGTCCATCCGTCCATCCATCCATCCATCGTCCGTCCGTCCATCCATCCATCCGTCCGTCCGTCCATCCATCCATCCGTCCGTCCGTCCATCCATCCATCCATCCGTCCATCCGTCCGTCCGTCCGTCCATCTATCCATCCGTCCGTCCGTCCGTCCATCCATCCAACCATCCATCCATCCATCATCCATCCATCCGTCCGTCCATCATTCATCCATCCGTCCGTCCTTCATCCATCCGTCCTTCATCCATCCGTCCGTCCTTCATCCATCCATCCATCCGTCCGTCCGTCCATCCATCCATCCGTCCGTCCTTCATCCATCCATCCATCCGTCCATCCATCCATCCGTCCGTCCGTCCATCATCCATCCGTCCTTCATCCATCCGTCCGTCCTTCATCCATCCATCCATCCGTCCATCCATCCATCCGTCCGTCCGTCCATCCATCCGTCCATCCATCCGTCCGTCCATCTGTCCGTCCTTCATCCATCCATCCATGCATCCAACCATCCGTCCATCATCCATCCATCCGTCCTTCATCCATCCGTCCGTCCGTCCGTCCTTCATCCATCCATCCATCCGTCCATCATTCATCCATCCATCCGTCCGTCCTTCCTTCATCCATCCGTCCGTCCGTCCGTCCTTCATCCATCCATCAATCCGTCCGTCCGTCCTTCATCCATCCGTCCGTCCTTCTTCCATCCGTCCGTCCTTCTTCCATCCGTCCGCCCGTCCGTCCGTCCGTCCATCCATCCATCCGTCCATCATTCATCCATCCATCCGTCCATCATTCATCCGTCCATCCATCCGTCCATCCATCCATCCATCCATCCATCCATCCGTCCATCCGTCCGTCCGTCCGTCCATCCCTCCGTCCATCCGTCCGTCCGTCCATCCGTCCGTCCGTCCATCCATCCTCCATCCATCCATCCATCCATCCATCCATCCATCCATCCATCCATCCATCCATCCAGATGTTTCCCTCCCAGTCGATGACCTAAAGCTGCTTCAGGGGAAGTAAACTGATGACATCATCGACTTCAACATCAGCCTAAATCTGGGCCAAGAAGCAGCTTATTGCTGCTCTGCCATCTGTCCAGACGCCGCCGCGCTGCATCATGTAGGTCAGAGGCAGGAAGCAGATTACATCCCTAAGACCTCAGGTGGTGAAATAACAGCAGAACGCCGTCGTTTCTGGACCCGCTACGACTTCTGGTTTGACTGGCCGCTGAAGGTTTGGACCAACAGGCGGCTGAAACGCGATCAACCCTCTAATGATCCACATCTTACCTCCACTGAGCACAGATAAAGCCAGAATGGAAAGTTAGTGCACCCTCGCTGCTCCATGGTGCTGATCAGTCAGGTGACCTGATGATGCAGCGCTGTCATACTTTAAACTCTACAGCAGTGAGGAGAGACTGCATCAGCGGTGACCTCAGAGAAGCAGCGGTTCTTTCCATCAGTCTGGTCACAGTCAGGAGTAGAGACAGCTGCTAATCAGCCAGACCCAACTGCAGCCAAAGGAAGCCCAGACTACAGCCTTAAGGTAGCAGGTCAAAGGTTAAAGGTCATGGCTGGACAGTTAGGAAACCAAAATATCCTGGCCTGATTGAGTCCGATGTGAGTCCAAACAGCGTCACCAACAAAACTATGACCCAAACTCANCCCGCTACGACTTCTGGTTTGACTGGCCGCTGAAGGTTTGGACCAACAGGCGGCTGAAACGCGATCAACCCTCTAATGATCCACATCTTACCTCCACTGAGCACAGATAAAGCCAGAATGGAAAGTTAGTGCACCCTCGCTGCTCCATGGTGCTGATCAGTCAGGTGACCTGATGATGCAGCGCTGTCATACTTTAAACTCTACAGCAGTGAGGAGAGACTGCATCAGCGGTGACCTCAGAGAAGCAGCGGTTCTTTCCATCAGTCTGGTCACAGTCAGGAGTAGAGACAGCTGCTAATCAGCCAGACCCAACTGCAGCCAAAGGAAGCCCAGACTACAGCCTTAAGGTAGCAGGTCAAAGGTTAAAGGTCATGGCTGGACAGTTAGGAAACCAAAATATCCTGGCCTGATTGAGTCCGATGTGAGTCCAAACAGCGTCACCAACAAAACTATGACCCAAACTCAATAGCAGATGTAAAACAGAATAGAATAGAATAAAATAGAATAGAATAGAGGTATTGGGGAGAATTTTTGCAAATTTTTAAAAGACCCGCCCTCTCAGTTTCAAAAAAGATGCACATGCACAACCCTGTACCCGCTCCTGAGAGGGAACGCCTATCAAACGCGTGCATGAGCGTGCACGAGCACATTTCTCCTCGTGCACACTTCCTTTAAAAGTTGCTGTTCTCATAGATCATACAAGCTCACTGTTGCTGAACATCCACCCTAACCCCTAAATCCCTCCATCACTATATAGAGCGGGGACTTTATAGTGAACTTTATAGTGAACTCGGTTAACTGACCGTTCAGACAGATGATCACTGCCATTTCATCCCCGTTGGTCACGTAACTCCTCCTCCTACTGTGCGGTGCCTGCACCATCTGTTATTAGGGTAGCGACAGCGGGCTGCTGTGACAGCAAATCCCATAATGCTTTGTGAGGAGAGCTCAGCGCAAAGCATTCTGGGATATATCTGCCTCCGCTGAGGCCTTTCTTTTCTTCTCATACGCTTTCTGGACACTTTTTCCTCTTACGACCCTCGGCCATTTTTAAAGAACCGCGGTGAGAAAGGTGAGCTTCAGTGACCGTCTGAAACCGTCGCTCTCCACAGATACACGCCTGAAAGTGGGCAGAGAAAGCTAGCTAACAGGACAAACGCGTAGGACGGCCTTACGTAAACGTATCACCAGAATGATTGACAGTTAAGAGGACTATTTATTTAGACGATCCACCTGGAAATAAAAGATCGTCCTATATGCCTTTAAAAGGAGCAGGCGGAGCTGCAGACAGAAGGTTCAGTAAACTCCTGGACCGGCTCACCTCAGCTAACAGCTCCCTCTGGACCTTCAGCTGCTCGTTCAGCTCGTCCTGCCTCTCTTCGAACGAGATGCGGCAGCAGCGATGGGTGTATTTGATCCTCACCCCCCAGTAGTGGATCTCCTCCAGGAAGTTGTGCGGACACAGCTCCTCCTGAATGCTCAGCACTCCGGTTCTGTTGGACCAGGCAGTGGAAAGAAGATAAAAACCTCCGGCTGTAAAACTCATCACTGAGCCGTAGGGGCTGGACTTTCATCCGAACTCACCTGTAGAAGTTGAAGATATTGTGGAAAACTTTTGGGTCCCGGTCGAAGAAGAACTCGTTGCTCTGGACGACGTAATCGTCACAAAGGTCGAGCTTCTTGCTGTGGTCCGTGTAGGTGGCCAAACGGCCGATCCGGGTCTTTGGGTACCGCACGGCTAATCTGTAGGGCAGCAGGTAGACCTGAGGAGAAACCGTTACAATCATCTGAGTGGTTCTGGTCTGAGACGGACCTTCTGCTGGCTCAACCTTCAGATAGTAAAGCTTTACAACAACATCAAATAATCTGAAATCATTCACCTGCAGAAATACTGATTATAAAATCAAAAAGATGCAGTTTTCTTCATTGTGGAAAAAAGAGAAAATATTAATGTTTAAACTGAAGTTTTGTGCCACAAAATAATTAAAATTAGAGGTGTTAAAAAAGACAAACTCTGCATTGTTATAAAAAACAAACAAACAAACAGAAAAGAAAGATTACCTTTCAGAATAAAAGTTTTCCAAATACTAAATAAACTAAACTTCTGGTAGAATCAGAAGTTTGCTTTGCTTTAGCATCAGCTGCTAAACCAGCAGATAGAAAACATGAAAGATTAAATTATTTTATCCATAAAGAGAAAAAAATATATATATTATTAGTTTTATCCAATAAGCTAGAATAATGAAAGTTTCAAAGTAAAACAAAAAACTTGAGAAAGTATAGAATTTATAAAAATGATGAAATCTAAAGAAAAAAAATAAATATATAAAAACCGAAAATGCAATAAATTATAAATGACAAAAATCTAATTAAAATAATGAAAATAAATGAAAATACAGATACAATTAATCATAGAATGAAAACAATTAATTACAATTTATTTATTGTTCAATCTTTGACTACTTTTTAAAAGTGGAAATTTGTATTTTTATTCACTTTTAAATTGTATTTTTAATCCTCCTTATTCATAATATTTAACCTAATTTTCCTTTAGCTATTTTCTTTACTTTTACTTGTTATGATTGTTATTAATATTTAATAAAGCCGGAGGATGATAAATGCCATAAAGCAGGAGGTTCCTGCACCACGTTCTCATGTTACCGTTCCTCCAACGTTGATGTTGAGGGTCAGATGTTTGGTCGGAGACACCAGAACACGAGACGGCGACACCGGCAGCCGATCCTCCACCTCCTCCCGCTCGTACTCGGCGTAAAGGTCGTAGATGTCTCTGCTCAGGTCCTGCACAAGTTAAAATATTCAAGGGGATGGAGAACGAGTCAATTCTATTCAGTTTATTTCTATAGTGCCACTTCACACCACATGTCATCTCAAGGCACTTTACAGTTTACCTTTACAGGTTTCTTCCTGTTCAAAGGGAGTTTTTCCTCTCCACTGTCGCTACAAGC
>NW_015150977.1:227371-229038 GCF_000732505.1 Cyprinodon variegatus | reverse complement strand
CTGTTTTGCTGCTGGAGTCCTCCTCACTCTCCATCCTCCCCTCTCATGACGCTCGCACGAGTCCTATCATGAAAAATGGTTAATTGTGCGACCTGAGTAACGTGCGGTAACGGGATGTCGGCAATTGTAACTACGTTACAGTGACAGTAAGAGTAATAATTTTGATTACTTGTTACTAAATAGTAGCGGCGTTAGTAACGCTGTTACTTTCAACGCCGTTACTCCCATCACTGCAGTTAAGGAACATAAGATAAGAACTGAAGGCTAAAATACATAAACACGTAAAAATAGAATAGGATAAATGTTTCAATTAAAATGCATTTTAGAATAAAATAAAATTTAAAATAAAATAAAATCTTGCCAAATGTCCACTCAGACATGAGAAGACTGGGCACGGATTTGGAGAAGCTCAGTCAAATACTGGGGGGCTAGACCATTAAGAGCTTAAAAACAAACAATAAAATGTTTAAATCTATCCTAAAAACAACCGTTAGCCAGTGCAGTGAGGCTAGAACAGGTGATATGTGGTCACGTTTTCTTTATATAAAGAGTTGCAGTAATCCAATCTTGTATTGATAAAAGCATAGATTACGGTCTCCGGATCTTTTTTGTGGCAGGTACCCTTTCACTTTTGATAAAATTCTTAACTGGTAAAAGCTATTTTTTACGACCCAACTAACCTGGCGATCAAATTTCAACCTGTCATCAAATATTAAAAACAAGATTTTTTACTGATGATCGAATGTTAGGTGTAAGAGGGCCCAAGAAGCCAGGGGGGGGAAACTGCTGGACTACAACCAGACATTATAATTTCTGTCTTACTTTCATTCAGATTCAGAAAGTTTGAGGCCAACCATGATTTAACATCGTTTAAGCAGTTAGAAAATGACTGGATGGAGTTGTTGGATTTTGAAGTTAAAGGAAAGTAGATCTGGACATCATCAGCATAACAATTTAAAGAAAGATTATGGTTCCTGAAAATTGACCCCAAAGGTAACATATACAGGAGAAAAAGGAATAGGTCTAAGAATGGAGCCTTGGGGAACCCCAGAACTGACAGGAGCTGAAAATGAGGTGAATTCGCCTTAGCTGCACAGAAAAGCTCTGATCAGTCAAATAAGACTGGAACCATCAGAGAGCAGACCCTGTAATGCCCACCCACTGCTGAAGACGCGCTAAGAGAATCCCACGGTCCACCGTTTCAAAGGCAGCTGAAAGATCAAGGAGCACGAGCATAGCAGGATTTCCTGAGTCAACAGTCACCAGTAAATCATTAAAAACTCTCAGTACTTTGAAAAGGTTTGAATCTGGTGAACTGTGAAGTGACCTGAGATTACATGTGTTGTGAATTGGCGCTATAGCAGTGCTTCTCAATTATTTTCTGTTACGCCCCCCCTAGCAAGAAGAAAACTATTCGCGCCCCCCACTCCCCACCATGACTTTCCATCTCTGTATAACATTTTATCCTTATTAGCATTAAAGAAAAGAAAAAAAGAAAGATATATTGTGCATATATTCAGCACGTTTTGCTGAAAAAACTCTAGCAGCTTACCGGCGTGATTGGGGTGTAACGTATTTGAGTGACGCGCTAATTTATTTTGCTACATGGTGTCTGCTTCCAGCATTTTTAGACACACCAAACACTTTCCTCTTCTCCAACTGTGATC
>NW_015150977.1:221466-225135 GCF_000732505.1 Cyprinodon variegatus | reverse complement strand
CAGCTAACCAGTATTTTCGCCCCTTCCCAAAATTACTTAAACGGAAGGTTTCCAGATGGATATGCGGAGCAAATCCATCCATCAAATCCACCACCGTGCCTGGAAGTTGAGACGTCCATTGCGAGTGAATTAGACCCACTCGACAGAGTAAAACAGGTTCACTCTTATTTTAACAAATATGAAAATTTGATTATTCAGAAAAAGAAAATTAATTAAAAGCTGCAACTGTAATCCTGTTCATGACTGGAGGAAAACTAACAGTGAAGCGTTCAGCCTCTGATATGAGGTTTAACTTTTAATATTTGCTCTTCCAGGTTGTTTAGTTTAGGAAAGGCGAAGCTTTGAAAGAGAGGAGAGAAAAGCTTCAGATGGGATCTTAATGAAAGCTGAATAACGACGGTCTGACCTGCATGGAGTTCCATGGCTTGATGAAGGTGCAGATCAGATCCAGCTGATCCTCCGGTTCTTGGACCTGAATCTGGCTGCCAGGCTTGTAGCTGGAGAACAGACTCCTGCTTCGGGCCCTCAGCTGGTTCAGCATGGCGTCGCTCACAGGGGACACATCCCAACAGAAACGCTTTCAACCAGAAGAAGAGAAAACATCCTGCAGGTTTTCTTTTCTCCTCACATTCAGATCAGACCTGCCTCAGAGAGGAGAAGTCGTCATCCGGCGCCGCTGGCTGAGATGATCCGGGTGCTTAAAGTTTTAAGCACTATTATCCTCTGCGGTCCATCTTTCCACGTCTCTCTCTCCCTCTCTCTCTCTCTTCATGTCGCCACAAATCTGCCGGATTTACAGCGAGATCAGGAGCTAAACACTTAAAAACTTTATAGGCGTCATTATGAGGCTTTGCTTGCTGAAGATGAGTTAAAGGTTACAGCTCAGGTTTTTATTCCTCAGTTAAACCGTTATGTTTCAAATAAAACTGATACTGAGATGAATAATCTGCTAATTTAATCCACTAATTTTTTAAATCTAAAGAATAATTTTCCTTATATGTGAGGATTATGAGGAGCTGTGCTATGCTGGCTAATCTAGTAAAGAGGATAAATTTGGACTGGATTAAAATCCTTCAGGAGGATTTTATCTTTATGACCAAAAAGATTCAGGTAATAAATCCATTAATTGAAAACTTAATGGAGGCACTCGGCATAAAAAGGTCAGATAAACGGATCAGTTGGACTTCAGTTCATAAACTCCTGTAATCCTGTAATTTGCTTTGATTTGATTCATCGTTTAAAAACATTTCAGGTCCTGAGAGATTAAAACAAAACGACTTAGGAAGAATCGGACGATTGGGAGATGATTGGCGACACATGGATCTATCGGGGGTGGCCATCTTTGATGCGGTGGAACCTTTATCTGGTCCAGAGCACTGGGTGGAGATCAAGGAACGGTTCTGCGGTGGTTCAGATCCTCCTCTGCTCCTCTCTTATATGGAGTCCCTCAGGGTTCTGATGTGGGTCCCCTTCTTTTTGCTCTTTGCTCCCACCTGGTTAAGTTCTTGGGAAGCACTTTTCCCTTTGATGCAGACGGTAGATTTATTTCTCACCGAGGCGAAACAAACCTGTTTCATCACTTCTGACATGTTTGGAAGATGTGAAATTTTTAGACACTTGAACATTTTTCATTTTGTATATACAGATTTTATTTTTTCTAATTATACCTTTTAGATGATGGAAAGTGCGGCCATCTTTAATGCTTTTATCATCTTTCCTTTTAAATTTTTAGGTTCTGTTTTACTTGAAGCAGCTCAGTATAAATGGCCATAATGTTGAATTAATGTCTTTTTTGGTTTTTCTGCTGGGATTAAGTGTTGCTCCTAATCCCATTCCATTTCCAGATCTACTTTCTTGCCTTCAGTGAAGGAAAATCTTCCCACCTTACATCTCATATAACCAGATAAATGAGCCGTATCGGTTCAAACTCCGTATAGAAAATCAGTTCAGGTTTGTTTTCTCAGAGGAAACGGCAGACTGAGCCCTGAAGCTTCAGAATTTAACATCTTAAGTCCCTCTCCTCCTTAATCCTGGTTATTATCCGACATTTCGCCTCCGAGCGGTTGGATAAGATTAATCCGGCTGGCAGGAAAATGGGGATAATGAACGCAGCTCTGCGGCTGTCATGGCGTCTCAAATGCCATCCTAACATTTGGGGAAGAGAACATCTGGAGCTGCAAACAACTCGGAGCATTTAGATCCCGTCATTACCTGCTATATGGTTCAGTTTATAAAAATGTTAGTTTTAATGAAAAAAAATAAGAATTTTCCACTGAGGTCAGAGTTGAACGGACCTAATAACCTTCAGACCAAACGCCTTTAGGCCATGGCTCCTTTAACGGCAAAAAGGCCAGGAGACCAAGCATGAAGTTTAAAGGTGGGAGGAAGATTTATTCTCTGAGAAAAGTAGAATCTTGATGTCCAACATTACTGGCAGGAGGAGGAGAGGCCAGCTGAGATGTTTAATGCGGCGCCATCATGGTCTGGGCTGCCCTTCACCTTCCTTCAGTGGAACAATGGCGCCCCAGGCTGTTCAGGAGGTCAAACAGCAGCTGGCTGAGTGGAAATGTTTCAGCAGCTTCCATCGTCACTGAGGGCTTTAGTCAGGGTGATGATCGGGTTTTATCGGCAGGACGTGAAACTCAGTCTGACCTGAAGTTTGTTCCAACATCAACTTTCTATTGGTCCATCCTGCACATTTCAAACCAACCGAGAACCTTTAGGGAGGTCCTTAAACTGGACTCCAGCTCCAGTTAGTTAGCTTCTACCAGCGTTATGGAAACACGCGCTTCCAGCAGGCTAATGCCGATTTATGGAGCTTCTCATTAGAGGCAGGATGGTAATCTGGATGAACTGACTGCACAGACCATGTTTTCAGGAGGACTTTCTCACTTCAACATAGATTCTAACTACTTTTTACCCGCTGATCACAGCTAATATAACTGCCATTGTTCCAGGCAAAGAAAGGATAGAGTAGCTCCGCCCACCGTGCATCAGACTAAGGGTGTGCAAAATAATAGTCACAAAGATGCATCGCGATTCTAATTTTTGTGATCTACTGCATCGATTCTTGAAGGCAAGAAACGATAAAAAAAAAAAAAAAATTAACAAAATCCATGAATGGTTGGCGCACATCAGCCAAACCAAGTGGAATACAACTTCCAGTCCAGCAGATGTCACTGCGGATGTGTTGACGCCCGCTGCTTTGTGTCACAAGCGCAGGATACTGCGACGAGTCATGAAATAAAACATGGAGGACACTATGAAAATTCGCCCCGCGGCTCAATCACATTTCAAGTCAGATGCTTGGATGCATTTTGGCTTTAAACACAAAGAAGGTAAAAATGAAATTGCTATGATGCACGTAATTTGCAAAAAGGGAAACATACATTTGAATGTTTTCATTTCATTGGTTTAAAGAACCACTGAGGCCATGTAAACGGGACTCATTATCCTTATTTTGTTATTTTAAGTTTTATGAATCCTAAGATCTTTTTGTCAGTGTGTCCACGCCAGTAATATTTCTGTCCAGTATTTGTTTCCATGGCAACACCTCCAAAAGTAATTTCAGTAAATACAGCTATGTATGAATTCAGTTGCTTTCAGTTATTTATCAATTGAAGACACGATCCAGATCACACCCATCCAGTCAGCCACTGGTAAGGGCTG